>NC_060906.1:4602842-4638167 GCF_014805685.1 Silurus meridionalis | reverse complement strand
TACCATTTACATAACTATTTCCACATGTAACTCTGAGCTGTGATTTGAGACTTAAACAGAAGGGGAGATTGTTTGTGTGTTTTGGGTTTATTTTTGGTTTATTCTTGTTTTTCAAGAATTATGCACTGATTTGCTGTGTGCTCTGTCCCTTCTGTTACAAAGAGGATTTAGTCTAGCCTCTCCGATTGTGGGTAATTAACTGGTAAGCTGTAAATGGTATTTTAAAATATTTGTAAGCATTTTTTTTGTTGAATAAATTTGTACTATTTTTGGAAAGTCGTGTCTCTGTCTTTAATCACATCCGAACCAGCAGGGTCCTTCATATTTTTGTAACTTTTTTTGGTTTAATTATTCTTTTGGGTTTAATCTATTTTCCTGGGTGAATAAATAACCCAGGTGGCGTAGTCGGTTCCTTTTTTTATTTTTATTACCTTTTAACCAAAGGTTACAGTAACAAAGTTATGGCCAAGAAACCCACTACACTCACCGAACTGTGGATGAGACTGGAAGAAGAGTGGACCAAAATCACACCAGAGCAGTGTGAGAGACTAGTGCTGTCCTGTGGCTGCAGATGTGCTGAAGTCATTCAGAGCAGAGGCCTGTACACTTCCTACTAATTGCTGACTGTTGTAACCTTCAGAAAATTTTGTTGTAATCTTTTTCCATGCTACAGTCATTGTTGTTCTCTATTTTTGATCAGTGTGTTTTCTGCAAAATGTTTTTTTCTTAAATGCCTTAGTTATTTTGTGGAAAAGGTGTTTTGGTACCATGGTATAGACAGGACAAAAACTCCTTCAACTGTTGAGCAGTGAAGATGACATTATTTCAGAATTAATCAATTTTATTTTGTTTATAAATTGTTCTCTAATTTTGATCGCCTATATATATATATATATATATATATATATATATATATATATATATATATATATATATATATATACATATGTATATATATACTAATTAATGTTCAGGTAATGGTTATAAAAAATATTTTGTAAAATAAATCAAACAATTTATATTTTGATTATTATTAAATCATTTTATGACATTACTTATTCATTATTATATTTAGCATTAAAATAATATTAAAATACAATAAAAATATAATGTAGGTAATTCCAATGTTCCTTTTATATTAAAATAATTGTATTTAATTTTGTATATTATTTATTTATGTTTATTATTTGACGTAAAAAAATAGCCTAAACATTTTAAACAATGTTATATTTTTTTAGATGATATTTGATTAATTATTTATGATTTACTGAGAAGTCATCCATTTTTATTAAAAATAGAAATAAAAAATATAAAAAACGAAATAAAAACCTTCAATGCAACACATTTATTTACGATATAAATGGACTACGGTACCACACACACACACACACACACACACACACACACACACTCTTCAGGATAGACCAAAGAATCACACGTTTAATAATTTTCACTTCAAAAACAAAAAAATATTTATAAAACATAAAGACAAAGGAATATTTATTAAATTACCTGTTACTGTTTATTTATTTACATAATTTTCCAGATTAAGCATTACTGCATATAAAATTGTAAATACCATTGTTTCATTTGATATAATATTTATTTGCTTGTTTGACAAATCAAAATAAATATTTTTTATTTCTTTATTTTTCTACGTTTTGTAGAATTGAACTATACTTATATAAATACAAAAAAACCCTAAAATAATTAATCTAGTAATTTATCTAGTATCTAATAATCTTCTACATACATAAAAATAGGATAGCTATTATAAAATAGTTAATAGAATAAAGAATATATAATAGAAACAACGATTTCATAAATGTTTATATTATTATTCTTTGCTTAATTATTCATGATTTACTGAGAACAACCCAATTTTATTAAACATAAATAGAAAAAATGCGAAATTAAAACTTTTAACACAGCACAAATTTATTCACGACGTTCTTTCTTTAGTCCAATATTTGAAAAATAAATTCACAGAAAAATAAACACTAAACATTTTGTCACATCAGCACTAAAATCTGCCATGAAGCACAGGTCCGACAAGTAAAGTTCCACTGTCCGTGTGGAAACAAAAAAAATCTATTTATATAGATTTAAACAACACAGTTACTTTTAGACATTTATAAGTGTATTTCAAAAGGTTTAATACATTATATCAATTAAAAAAAAAAATCTTTATTTTTGTAATTAAATAAAACGTGCTGCTGCACATCAATGCTACTACATTTTTCACCACTAGATGGTAGAATTTTATTATTACAAAAATCACCGATGTTCAGTTGTTTATTTTATTTCAAATTTCATTAAAATTACACTTTAACTGTGCAAACGTATATCATATAATATAATATAATCATATAATATAATTATCTATCTATCTATCTATCTATCTATCTATCTATCTATCTATCTATCTATCTATCATCTAATTATTATTAATTAATTTATTCATTATTTTATATTTATTAATAAATCAATTAATCAGTGGCGCTGACGTCATTGTATGGAGATCCCAAGGTCCATTGGGATTTTCCATTTGGTAAGTAGAACAGTTCATTATTATAGATGGGAACGATCCTTAAATTTACGGAACAAAAACTGTTCAATCAGGTGAAGAAGTTGTGTTTAGAAGCTGTAGAAGTGAAAGGAAGCAGTTTTGTAATACAGTAAATCACAGCAGACATTATAAAATATAACTTGCTGCACCAAATAAAATTTCCACATTTAATCATGCAAGGAAATATAGGAGATTGTATGATATTTAGTTCTGATGTGTTTTAAGTTACCAAAATGACAGTAACACTTTAATACTTTAGCCATTTATAAATGTTCAGATGAGGAACAGTGTTGCCAGATTGGTGTGTTTTCCAGTAATTGTTTAAAATCCACACAAAACTCAAGTAAATACACAAATCTTACCAATAATAATAATACAAATCAATTTTGACAAGTAATTAATTAAAAAAAAAATACTGTGGCGCATCACATATTTACAATATAATAAAGCAAATTAAATGTCTAATGAAGGTTATGTTGAAGGTTATGAAGGTTACAATAATAAACATTAATGAGTCAATTTGCCAAAAATACACTTGAATTGTGTAAGAAAGAAAGAAATTGGCAAACATATTTCACATTCTTTGTACAGCAGTGCATTACATTATGGACTATACACAGTCAGGAAGTAGTGATATGAAGAATTTACTGCAGATTCACTGGTGGCTTCAGTCTTCAAACACTGTGGAAAATAACTTTTTGGTTAATTTTTCCTTTAAAAAAGTAAAAGAAAAGTTAGTGTTACATCATTATTTTTGTTCAGCTTCTTCAAGCGTCAAAAAGATCAAATTCAAGATATAATTTTTTTTTCTTCATTTTGTCACTTTAGTGCCCAATTGCAATCATGACAATCATACTTCTTGTGTAGTTCAAACTAAATGTTGCGGTTCATTGAATTTCACCAATCAGAGACAAGCTTTTCAAATCGACAAGTAATTGTCCAATCGCATGCTGGCATATAAAGTATATGACATAAAGTACCTCTCATAGACTCTTTTAGTGCCAAGGGCATGATGACGTCACGGCGCCAGCAGGAGGCGGCCAATACAAACCAGCACATTCAGAGTCGCTTCACAAGGAACACGAACATCATCTTGTGATGGAGGACAGGATTTTATTTTAAATGTTATCTCATACCTGCTGTCACTGCCAGAAGAACAAAAACCATGACACAAGGAAACGAGTGTACTGGACTGAAACGATCATCAAAAGAGCACAATACATATCAGGTAAGAGTAAAGAAACTCTTGTCTTTTGTTGATATAGTTTGCTTAACTATCTAAAAATTGTCATGCATGCATACCTACTCAGAAATTGGACAACAACTGTATTGCTATATCATGTAATGCTAATGTTTTAGCATGTAATTTAGCTAACTGCTAGCTAACGACCAGACACTAAACATAAAGAAAACTGTTTGTGTCGTCTCCTTTTCTGCAGCTGTCATAAGTGCAACTGTATAAACAGAAAGGTAGCAGTGAACAGACCCATGTTATGTGTCAGGTCTGTGTACAAGTGTGTGCATGTGCTAATGTTTGCCATGTTAGTAGGCAACCTGAAGAGCAGCTTGTGATGTGTAGTGAGGTACTTTTCTCCTGCACCTTAGCCCCGCCCACAAAACCACCACAAGCTTTATTAAGTGAAAAAGGCAATATTGAGCGGCATCGCATTCAGATTTATTATTTCCACAACAATTTGGATGCCTCCCTTCCCATGTCAAGTCATTATGTAGCTCATAGCTTCCATTAAATATCATTTCCATTGTTTGGTTTATTTCTTGTTAAAGGCAAGCTAACTTTGGATATTTCCACCTCTATTTTAGATATTTTAAAATCTCACCTAATAGAGCAATGTTAGCTGTCAATTTGTTTAAGAAGGAGATTTCTAAAGCAGCAAAATGTTCCATTCCAGGAGTCTAATTTCAGATTTTTTATTCAGACTGGAAACACATGTTAAAAGTGGTCATATGATGCTATTTGCAAGGATCATTATTATGTGTATTGGATGTAATATATTTTAGCATGCCTTAATGTTCAAAAATCTTTATTTTACACATACTGCTCATTATTGTAGCTCTTTATGATCTGTGTTTCTCAGACACATTGATTCTGACACTTTCCAAAAAGTGCAGTGTGCTCTGATTGTCTAGTGATCCAGTGGGTTGGGATTTGACCTCTAAATTTAAGCATTGGGCTTGAATTTGCTGTTTGCATATCATGTTTTGATAGACACCTGGTTTTCCTATGTTTTTGCAAAAGAGGTAAATATTATAAATTTAGCATGACCCATAGAGTCGAAGTAGACAGTTCAATTAGAAATACCATATTTTAAAATAAATTAAATTACTCAATGAATCGTTATAGACTTACTGTGAATACTTTCCAGATGCTCTGTAATTAACGGTATTCTAACCTTTTATCCAATGCAACACACACAGGCTGGGCTGGATAGTGACAGTGAACAAGAAGATAAAGATTTGAGAACAGCCTGCTGCAGGGGACGTCTCCCCAGAAAACTCATGTCAAGCTTGATGATGATGTTGTCAAAGGTTTGAAAGGTAAGTTGACAAGAATTAAAATTGTAAACATGAAACAGATATATTTAATATTTCAAGCTATTGGTCAAACCATAGTGTTTTTTTGTGTTACAAAATTATTTTATTTTGATTACAAAATTATTCTGTCACTTATTCTAGCTTTTGTTTTGTTAATCCAACCTGTGATTTATGTTTATTGCCAGTAATGTTTTAAATTAAATTGCTTTTGTTCGTTAGTTAAAGCATAGGTTTACATTTTTTTAGATTGTGCACTTGCCTATGCTTACATGGAGTAAGTCATTGGTCACTGCAAGCATTCCTTCCAAATGTAATTTTGACTATCGTAATGGGAGACAAAAATATGGCCTCACGTGAATGCACAGAGAAACTGGTAACCTAAAAAGGTGAATTTAACAAATAATTATGTTAATAACTGAAGGTCGGCCAACAGTGGATTTTATGGATACCGATCGCTAGGTTGGATCATACTTCCTGATAGCTGATTTAGCACCGATAGTTTTGGATCCCGGATAAAAAACAAACCAAAATTATCCATGTAAAATAATAGCTACTGAACTTTATTTAAAAAAACGCTGCTGAAGAAAATAAATATTTTTAACTAAAATTAAATTAACTAAATAATTTTTTTTTGTAGAGTTCCTTGGATTGTAGCATCACTTAAAAATGTCTTAGAGGCCATGAAATGAGGCTCATCTTGCAGCTCAAGTTAAAGCCCGAGTTCTGGAGAGATATGTCTTCCTGCATCCCCAGAATTGATAATTATTATCAAAATGTAATAGTTGCAATAATTTATTTTAGCTGTGTCTCATTCTGTATTTCATAACAGTCTTGATTGTTTCTTGTTCTACTCAGATTTCCCTCGCTAATTCTGATGTTGCCGTCCCAAAGAGGATGTTCAAAAGACTCGACGAATCATGAGTTTCTCTTTTTACCCTTTTTACCTTACATTACTTTTTGAAAAATAAATGTTACTTTAAAAATGCTAAAACACACTGTATTGAGTTTAGCTATCATTAATTTTGATAGTTTAAAGTTTATAGTAGCTGTGTCACTCATGGACCAAGAAATGGAAACCTTAGTATGGTTAGACACTTTATTAGATTGAATACACAAGGCAGAGGGGGTTGAGGAACAGCACAAACTGGCGAGTCGGTAGAATCCACAATGCAGGTAGTCCAATGATGATCGCCAGTTTGAAAAGTAGATCAGACGGTGAGTGAGTGGAAGTGTGCTCCTTATAAAGGAGAGAGTAGATTAGAGACAGGTGAAGGTGATTAGTAGGAGGGCGTGGCTGTGCAAGTGTGCTGAGTGTAGGAGGGAGGCGTGGCTGGTGGTTCCCTGACAGTAGCCCCTCCCCCAGGGGTGGCTCTCGAGGAGAAGAGGTAAAACAGGTGTTTATGGATTTAGAATACAAAGATTGTAAGGATTGGCTGCATATATTTTGTATGTTTTCCACTTGTTTTTTGGTGATGATGCAAGAACCGATTCTCCTGCATTATAGTTTCAAGTAAAGCTAATCCAGGACCTTGTTTCTATATATCTCATTTAAAACTAAAACTAAAACCTTGATTCCATGATTAATTTTTTAAACTAACGTTAAAAACCTTTTAAAAAACAAAAACCCTATTTTTTATAATTCTCATTTAAAACTAAAAACCTTGTTTTTATGATTATTATTTAAAAACTTTTTATAATTCTGTGACAGAGTGAACTGTCCCTATGGTCAGCACGACACTACACTTTCACTTCTCCTCCGTTTCTCGCTACAGCGCTGTGGGTGCACACACACGCCAGGTAGCACGCCGCACACACACACACACACACACACACACACACACACACACTTTTCATTCTCTCATCCCGGACAATAAGCGCGCGCGTAGTGGAGTTAGTGGGAGTTGAAGGAGTCTTGGTTGTGGAGATAACAGAGTCTGAGAACTATTGTAGTGAATGCACATGAGCAGGTACATTTACATTTACATTTGTGGCATTTAGCAGACGCCCTTATCCAGAGCGATGTAAAAAAGTGCTTTAAATCTCTAGTAATTAATAAATCCACACTGGTATGCAACATTACAAACTTAATATAAATATAACTTGAATTCTACAAACTTGGAAAGTGCTAATTTAGGTATTTCAGGAAGAGGTAGGTCTTCAGTCATCGTTTGAAGATAATCAGGGACTCTGCTGTACGGACATCTAGGGGAAGTTCATTCCACCACCTTGGTGCCAGAACAGAGAAGAGCCTTGAAGTGTACTTACCTCTCATTCTGAGAGAAGGAGGTACCAGTCGAGCAGTGCTGGAGGATCTCAGACAGCGTGGTGCAGTGCGAGATGTGATGAGGTCACTGAGGTAAGATGGTGCTGGTCCATTTTTGGCCTTGTAGGCAAGCATCAGTGTTTTGAATCTGATATGTGCAGCTACTGGAAGCCAGTGAAGGGAGCGCAGCAGTGGGGTGGTGTGGGAAAACTTGGGCTGATTGAACACAAGCCATGCAGCTGTGTTTTGGATAATTTGCAGTGGACGAATAGCGTTCAGGGGAAGACCTGCCAGCAGAGAGTTGCAGTAGTCAAGTCTTGAAATGACAAGAGACTGAACAAGCACCTGGGCAGCCTGTATGGACAGAAATAGTCGAATCCTTCGGATGTTATAGAGAAGAAATCGACAAGAACGAGCAACATTAGCAACATGTGGGGAAAAAAGACAGTTCATTGTCCATAGTTACCCCAAGGTTACGAGCAGTGGCTGAAGGGGAGAGCAGAGAGTCATGAAGTGTTATTTGGAGATCTTGGCCTGGATGAATCACTTGGGATGATCAGCAGTTCTGTTTGACTGGGGTTGAGTTTTAGTTGGTGAGCACTCATCCATAAAGATATGTCTGACAAGCATGCTGAGATCCGAGCAGAAGCTGTGGTATCTGATGGAGGGAAAGAAAAGATGAGTTGAGTGTCATCTGCATAGCAGTGATAAGAAAACCCATGTGAGGATATGACTTCACCAATGGAGTGGGTATAGAGGGAGAAAAGGAGGGGACCAAGTACAGAGCCTTGTGGGACACCAGTGGTGAATCTGCACGGGGCAGATGTGGATCCCCTCCATGTTACCTGGTATGAGCGACCTTCCAGGTAGGAAGCAAACCATTTCCATGCTGTTCCGCAGATACCAAGGCTCTTGAGGGTTGACAAAAGTGTCTTGTGGTTGACTGTGTCAAATGCTGCTGAAAGGTCCAGGAAGATAAGTACAGATGACAGCTTGGCTGACCGAGCAGCATGCAGTTTCTCAGAAACAGCCAAAAGGGCCGTCTCTGTGGAATGTGCCGCTTTGAACCCAGACTGGTTCGGATCATGGAGGTTTTTCTGTGAGAGATAGACAGACAGTTGGTTAATACCAGTGCGTTGCAGAGATTTAGAAAGAAAGGAAAAAAGTGATACCGGTCTGTAGTTGTTGATGTCTGATGGATCCAGAGCAGGTTTCTTCAAGATAGGAATGACCCTTGCTTGCTTGAAGGTAGTTGGTACATAGCCAGATGTTAATGACCCATTGATGATTGTGGAGATGAAGGGCAGGAGATCTTGCGTGATGGTCTCGGCGTAGTTGAAGGATTGGATCCAGAGGACGGTGGTGGGATTGCAAGATCGGATGACTTGCAGTATCTCATCTTCTGTTAAGGTTGAGAAGCTTGACAGAGACGGATTGTTGGCTGTGTTGTGTAGTCATTGTTGGAGAGGAAGTGAAGGTCTGGCAGATTTTCTTAATCTTTTCATCATAGAAGGAGGCAAAGTCATTAGCAGTCAGGGAGGATGGAGCAGGTGCAGCAGGGGGGTTGAGTAGAGAAGAGAAGATGTTGTGAAGCTTACGAGGATCTTGTGCAGAGGCCTTAAGCTTTTCCTTGTAAAAGGCAGTTTTGGCAGAAGTCACCTCCATAGAAAATTTGGTCAGGAGTGCACGGTAAGATGAGAGGTCTACATAAAGTTGTGATTTTTTCCACTTCCTCTCTGCAGATCTGAGCTCTCGTCGCCTGCTGCGCAAAACTTCTGACAGCCACGGTGTTGGACAAGAAGACTTCTTGGGTCTTGTAGTCAAGGGGCAAAGGAGGTCCATGGTTGATGAAAGGGATGAGAGGAAGGAGTCTGTAGCAATGTCTAAGGGTAGAGAGGAAAAGGAGTCAGGGTCAGGAAGAGATGAAAGAGTACAGGAAGTTACAGTGGAGGAAGAGATAGAGTGAAGGTTAGGACGGATAAGAGAGACATGTAAATTATTTTTAGGTTGAATAGGAAGAGTGATTAAAAAGGAAACCAGGTGATGATCAGAGATTGGAAGTGGAGTGGCAGTCATGTCTGTAGCTGGAGTAGGGCGCGTGAAAACCAGGTCCAGGACATTTCCTCCCTTGTGTGTTGGAGGGCAGCTGTTAAATGTCAAGGAGAAGGTATTCAGAAAAGGCAAGAGGCAAGATGACTGAAGTTTGTCGGATGGGAGGTTGAAGTCAACAAGAACTGTCAGAGGGGAAAGTACTGAGGAGCATGTCCATCTCTTCTAGGAAGTCTCCAAGGGGACCAGGAGGGCAGTAGATGACATTTACATTTAACATTTACATTTGCGGCATTTGGCAGACACCCTTATCCAGAGCAACTTACAACTGAACAGGGGAGGGTTTTAGGGCTTTGCTCAAGGGCCCAGCAGTGGCAGCTTGGTGGTGGTGGGATTTGAACCTGTGCTCTTCTGATCCAAAGCCCAATGCCTTAACCACTGAGCTACCACCTCCCTCCCATGACAATGATGAAAAGGTTAATTGGAGAGGTAACTGAAACTGCATAAAATTCAAAAGAAGACATGGTTAAATGAGACAAAGGGAGAGGTGTGAAACACCATCTCCGTGATAAAAGTAGACCTGTACCACCACCTCTACCAGTTTCTCTTGATGAGTGAGAGAAAGCATAGGCAGAAGACAGAGCAGCTGGTGTAGCAGTGTTCTGTGGGGATATCCAGGTTTCAGTAAGTGCCAGAAAGTCAAAGGTGTAGTGGGAAGCCAAGCCTGTGATAAAGTCAGCTTTCCTTATAGCAGACTGACAATTCCAGAGCCCACCTACCACACTGTTTGAGATTGAGACAACAGGGGAGGGTAGATGAGGTTACTGGCGATGTGACATCTGTTCTGTGGATGGGAACGTCTGTGTCTGTAAGAGATGACTACAGAGATGGGTTTGAGGCACATGACTGATCTCCCAGTTTAAGATCAAATGTGTTTTGAAAAAAAGGAAGAAAAGTACAAATAAGACTTGTACAAAAAAGTACAAAAAACACTAAAAGTTACTGGCTTTAAGGGGGCAACCTACTTGTGGGGGCTACCTACAACCACTACAGTGAGTAAGCCCTGCCTTCAATATAAGTGAGTAAACCTTCAATGTGAGTAAGCCCTGCCCACAATTTACACCTCAAGTGAGACTGAAACTACCCTTGATTAATCACCTGACCAAACTAATAAGCACAGACCAACACTCTAGAATCAACTGAGTTAAATAGATATACAAAGTTAGAATCCTACCTTACCAGAAGAGAGTAGATTTAAGATAGAGCTAAAGCACACTGAAGATTGAGCTGGTTACACCTTCAGTATAAGTGAGTAAGCCCTGCCCACAATTCACACCTCAAGTGAGACTAAAACTACCCTTGATTAAATCACCTGACCAAACTAATAAGCACAAATTCTATACAAAGTTAGAATCCTACCTCACCAGAAGAGAGTAGATTCAAGATAGAGCTAAAGCACACAGCAGGTGCGCCTATTTTGTATATAGTTTTCTTTACTTTCCTCGTAATTGTCTTTGTTTTGTTATTTTGCCACTTTTTCTTTTCTGGGGTATTGTATATATTTTGGACTTTGCACTTGAGCACGCTGTAAATAAACACCACTTTACACGGAACATCACAGCGAGTATTGCCGCCACATTCAAGCCAGCAAGGGGGACAAAGACACCAGAAAACAGAAACTCACGTGCTACTATTGTCAACAGCCAGGACACAAAGCAACCGTGTGCCCAGCAAGAAAGGCCAAGCTGACGGGGTTTTGTTATGTCCCAAGGAAGGAGGACAGTACAGCACGTATCAGCTCACAATTCGTCTGGCCGGCGTTGTACACGGATGTACAAAAGTACTGCACCACATGCCCCACCTGTCAGCAGACCAGTGCTGTGCGACGACGAGACAGGGCCCCGCTACAACCATTGCCCGTAATCTCCGTCCCATTCCAACGCATCGCTATGGACATAGTAGGGCCACTGGAAAAGAGCAGTACAGGATATCAGTATATCCTCGTCATCAGTGACTACGCCACTAGGTACCCAGAGGCATTTCCTCTCCTTTCCATCACCACCCCTAAGATCATAAATGCTCTCGTTCAGCTGTTCTCTCGGGTGGGAATCCCCGAAGACATCCTCACGGACCAAGGGACCAACCTCACCTCAAAGCTGATGAAACAGTTACACCGACAGCTGGGGATCACCGCTATCAAGACCAGTCCATACCACCCGCAGATGATGGACTGGTGGAGCGCTTCAATAAAACGCTCAAAAGCATGCTGCGGAAGTTTGTGTCGGAAACTGGAAGGGCCTTGGACAAATGGCTACCTTTCTTGCTATTTGCCTACCGGGAGGTGCCACAAGCATCGACTGGCTTCTCACTCTTCGAGTTCCTGTATGGTTGGCAGGTCCAAGGACCTCTGGATCTTCTCCGGAGAAACTGGGAGGACCCTTGTTCAGAAAAGAAGGCTGAAAAGGGCATAGTCCAGTACATCCTAGAGATGCGGGAGCGTCTGAAAAACTACAGGAAGCTGGCAGAGGAGAACCTCCAAAAGGCTCAAAAGTACCAGAAGACGTGGTATGACCAGCAAGCCCGTTCCAGAGAGCTACAACCAGGACAGAAAGTACTGTTGTTGCTGCCAACGTCCACGAGTAAGCTCCTTATGAAGTGGCAGGGGCCCTACAGTGTGGTACGGAGGATGGGGCAGACGTCGTACGAAATCTATCATCCTGACAAAGGCAAGGCAAAGCAAACTTACCATATTAACCTGCTGAAGGAGTGGAAAGAGCCTCCCAGTGAAAAGGCAGACCCTGTACTGCTCATTCAGAAGGTGGAGGAAGATCAGGAGGAGGATCATCCGGAACAAAAGCTAGCGGGCAGACACAGCCAGCAGAGGTAGACCTCGGACACCTGGAGGCACCCAAACAGGCTGAATTGCAAACGCTCTTTGGTCGATACATGGCCTTGTTTCGTCAGAGGCCTGGACGGACCAACCTGGTACACCACAAGATCCACCTGACCAATACAACACCATCTGGAAAGAGACCGTATCGGGTACCTGAGAGGCTGGTGGCACCACTGAAGGCAGAAGTTAGGACTATGCTGGAGATGGGAGTAATCGAGCCGTCAAGCAGTGAGTGGAGTAGTCCGGTGGTCATTGTACCGAAGAAGGACAACACCCTCCGCATCTGCATCGACTTCCGTCGATTAAACTCCCAGTCCCAGTTCGACACGTACCCGATGCCACGCAATGATGATCTGCTGGAAAAGATCGGGGGAGCCAAGTACGTGATCCCCATTGAATTCCCGCTGAATTCCCATTTTAAATAATGTTTTTTTTATATATTTTTTTTACCTTTTTGAGTTGATCTTCAGGTTTGAATCAGCTCAATTCATTTACTATGAAGAGCTGGATCAGAGATCCGGTTCAAATAACCGACTCACTTGTGAATGACACATCAAAACAGGAATCATCCACTGCCTCAGATGTGGGAGAGTGAAAATGCTGCTCTTTATTAGATTTATCTTTTTATTTATGTATGAAATTTAAAAAAAAAAAGAGCGCTTATAATTAATACATAGATGGTTAAAATAATTGTAAATATGTTTCAGCTGCTGAATTTATTTCACTAAAAATCCTTTTGTAAAATACCTCAGCTAAGTAGCTAAACATTAGCGGCTAACTGAAAATTAGCAGAACATTTCCTGGAGTTCAGTTTAATCAGGATATATAAATAAACTGCCATAAATTTTTATGTAAATAAAATGTATGGGTTTGAAAAATCCTGTCAGAAATGTGGTGGAGTTAGCTTGTAGCAGCTAGCTGTGTTAGCATCTACTGAAAAGGACAGAGGAGTGATGAAGGTCACTAAAGTATTTATTTGTGATAAAATTGATTTTATTGAAGTACCAATATTTTCTATATCATAGCAATGCTTTCAAAAATGACAACAAATTATAAAAAAGTAGCAAAAACATCTAAAATACAAGAACAAGACAATATTTTATAAATATTTGAATGCTTAATTTTAATATAAAAATATTTGTCCATTTCTATTTGTGTAAATCAGTTGATAAAAAACACTGGCCATTTTATTAGGGACACCTGTACACCTACACATGTATGCACTGCAGTGTATAAACTCCTGCAGATTCTGGTCCAGATTTTAAGATCATTTTTACATTAAATATCAAAATGAAGAAAAGTCTGATCTCTGTAACATCTGATCTCTGTCTTTAGTGCCAGATGGGTTGGTTTGAGTTTTTCAGAAACTGCTGATCTCCTGCTGGAGACTGTAGAGATACACAGAGTGGTGCATTTAAACAAAAAACACTGAGATCACAGTGTGCTAAATTTAAAAATACGAGGTCTTGTATGAGTCAGACTGAAAAACAGCCACGAATTAACAATATACCTGAGAATTTCTGAGGTCATTTGTTTAAAATCTTTTCTTTAGATTTTTTATTAGTCACCTGTACATTACAGCACATGTAAATTCTTTCTTCGCATATCCCAGTGATGTTGAAAAGCGATGAGACAGCACCACTGGAGCACAGATGTTTAATGCCCCAAAAGTGGCAACTTGGTGATACTGGGTAAGCTAGAACCTTAATAACTGAGCTACCACTTTCTCTTTGAGGTTCCTCTAAGCATTGCTTGACCCATTCTCCAGCTCATCTACTAAGTGAGGATTTTTCTTCTTTAGAATTGTATAAAATTCTTCTTTCACAGCTCTGAAGGTGAGGCAGTTGGTGTACAAGATTCTCATTTTCTCCTGTGATGTAGCTGCTGCACTGATTATACTGTACAGTTCATCATTAATCATTTCCTTGGATAGGAGACCATCTGCAATCTCCATTACTGAAGAAACTTTCTGTATCAGAATGTCTCTGTGTTTATCCACAAAGTCAGCAGCTGAAAGATAGATGAACATTTTGATGTTTTGGTATAAATATGTATATGGATTTGGGAAGAACAGCTGAAAGTGCTAAAGTTTTAGGATATTTTACCTGTTTTTACCATTTGGGGTGAATTGGCTTCTTCTCTCTTGTAACCTGAAGTGATGAGATAGAAAGTGTACACTTCAATATAAATACACAGCAATGAGGAAAAGACAACATTAAGCCTTAAGAATATTTTGGAGTATACAGCATCCCTGAGGGCATCGTTTACTTAAACAGCTGAAGGTACATTTCTCCCTGCCAGAAGGAAGTGGACTTCTGGTGTGTTATACTGGATTAATGTACTGAAATTAACTTTTGGATACCTGTAAGAAAGACCTGGCGAGACGCCCACACCTCCTCGTCATGTTCATCCAAAAGTCCCAGTGTGAGTTCTTCAGCTTCATCAGGAAGTATCACCTCAAATGTGGGGTGATAGTTGGGGGCAGAGTCAAGCTCAAATATCTCAGTCTAAGGAACCCAAAGACGTGTGAACAGACTGCTCCAGAATGCAAACTAAAAACCAAACAGTCTGATTTCTCTACAAATGTGTGGAGTGGAGTTTACCTGCGGCTGACATTTATAATGCTCACAGCGTGGCTTGTATGGTTTTCTAGGGACCAGCTGACAAGTGGAACTGCTTTCAACGTACATGTTGTGCTGAAATTGATTCTGCACCTTAAGAATGGACATATTTGAATTAATTTTTAAATACCAGTTATTTTTAAATTCTTTGAATAATTAAATACATGTAATAAAAACACGGTTAGGCATCGAATGATTAATTAAAGCAGGTTACCTCTATAACTGGAACATTATGGGGCAATAAGTGCATGTGCAGCTTTCTCTTCTTTGTCCTTCCAGGGATTTCTTTGTAGAAGAGAAGGACCTGCGCCTTGATCGGTTTGTCCTCGAAAAATATTTTCATTAGGAGTCCAAAGAGAGAGAGATTTTTTATGTCTATGATCACATGTCTCTGTTACTTTCAGAGGTTGAATGATCTCCACATTTCCATCAGAGAAATGTGCCACAGCCAGTTCAGTCTGAATTTTATCTGCAACACATGAACAAGAAAAAGCTGAGAAAGATAAATAATACCATCATCGGCAGATAATCACTTACCCCTGGGTCAGTGTGAATAATGGATTGTGATTGGCTGGAAGTTTAACACATATTTTGTAATCAGTTCTAAATATATGTGCTGCTTATAAATAACTGTAACCATAGTAACCTACTGTTGCAGTTTCATTAAGGAATTACATTAAGTGTTATTTTGTTAAACGTTATTTTATTTAAGCGTTCATTTTGCGTTATTTTGATCCATTCAGTCAGTTTTGCTCTGCAAACATCAATAACAGTTTTAACATGTCAATGATGAGAAATGATTATGGAAAAGATGTTACACAATTTTAATGCTCTCAGCTTCATTTTGAGCTGTTCTTCACTGCCATATTGTGCACTAACATCTTGTACAGTTGTGTTCAAAAGTATTCAACCCCCAATGCTGTAAATGGTTTTAGGGAATTTAGTGTACATTTGTAATTGTATTCAGAATGAAATCCTACAAGGACTTCTTAAAGAACCATATGCACCTAAAATGACATCAATTAGTTTTGTAATACAGTAGTAAATGTTTCTTTTGTGAATTCTTCATTGACATAATTATTCAACCCCTTAAAGACTACCACTCTGAAGAACAGAGGTTCAATGAAGTGTTTTCAATCAGGTATTGAAAACACCTGTGGATATCAGGGAGCAGCAATAAAGCCTAATAAGCACCAATTAGGCAGCTTTAAAATGACTGTGATACTCAGCTCCTTCTAGACATTTACTGGTGTGGTTACAAACATGGTATGGTCAAGAGAATGGTCCAGGAAGACAAGAGAACAGGTGATTACTCTTCACAGGAAGGGCAATGGCTATAAGAAGATTGCAAAGATGTTAAACATACCAAGAGACACTATAGGAAGCATCATTCACAAATTCAAGGCAAAGGGCACTGTTAAAACGCTACCTGGTCGTGGCAGAAAGAAGATGCTGACTTCGACTGCTGTGCGCTACCTGAAGCGTAGAGTGGAGAAAAGTCCCCGTGTGACTGCTGAGGAACTGAGAAAAGATTTGTCAGATGTGGGTACTGAAGTTTCTGCTCAGACAATACGGCGCACCCTGCGTAATGAAGGCCTCCATGCCAGAACTCCCAGGCGCACCCCCTTGCTGTCCCCAAAGAATAAGAAGAGTCGACTGCAGTACGCCAAAAGTCATGTGGACAAACCACAGAAGTTTTGGGATAGTGTTCTGTGGACTGATGAAACAAAATTAGAACTGTTTGGGCCCATGGATCAACGCTATGTTTGGAGGAGGAAGAACAAGGCCTATGAAGAAAAGAACACCTTGCCTACTGTGAAGCATGGCGGGGGGTCAATCATGCTTTGGGGCTGTTTTGCTTCTGCAGGTACTGGAAAGCTTCAGCGTGTGCAAGGTACCATGAATTCTCTTCAGTACCAGGAGATATTGGATGACAATGTGATGCAGTCCGTCACAAACCTGAGGCTTGGAAGACGTTGGACCTTTCAACAGGACAATGATCCCAAGCATACCTCCAAGTCCACTAGAGCATGGTTGCAGATTAAAGGCTGGAACATTTTGAAGTGGCCATCGCAGTCACCAGACTTAAATCCGATTGAGAACCTCTGGTGGGACTTAAAGAAAGCAGTTGCAGTGCGCAAGCCTAAGAATGTGACTGAACTGGAGGCTTTTGCCCATGATGAATGGGCGAAGATACCCGTAGATCGCTGCAAGACACTTGTGTCAAGCTATGCTTCACGTTTAAAAGCTGTTATAACTGTAAAAGGTTGTACTAAGTACTAAGATTGAATGTCACTTGGGGGTTGAATAATTATGTCAATGAAGAATTTACAAAAGAAACATTTACTACTGTATTACAAAACTAATTGATGTCATTTTAGTTGCATATGGTTCTTTAAGAAGTCCTTGTAGGATTTCATTCTGAATACAATTACAAATGTACACTAAATTCCCTAAAACCATTTACAGCATTGGGGGTTGAATAATTTTGAACACAACTGTAACAACACACACCTGGTCCTGGATTACTTATGATTAAGTTCAAGTTTATTTCTACACCATTTTACAATAGACATTGTCTCAGCAGCTTTACAGAATGTAAAAATTGTAGAATAAAAAATGTAAATATGTATTTTGCCCTGATGAGCAAGTCTGGGGCAAAGACTCAAAAGGGGAACTCATTCTCATCTGGGTGATATCAAAAGTGTGATTATAAATCATAAAAACAATACAACAGTTAGACTTTTATCCCAAATGACCTTACCAGAATTTATCTCACAGTGAGGGAGGTGTAGTTTACACATTGACCCCTCGGAGCAGTCGATGTTGTACAGGGGTCCTGCAGGCTGCATCTGTCCAATGCCGTCTAACTGAACACTGCCCCAGGACACTATACTGTACAACACTTCAGCTTTCTCCTTCATTTCAAACACAAGGTTGGTGTATTTACACTGAAACTGCCCAGCACCAGAACAATGAAACCTGTAGTATCTTTGATAAAAAACATTTAAGAAGTAAAATCTGGATTAGTTTTATGTTGTAACATCAGAAAATCACTTTTACACCTTTAGCATATATGCTACCTGTATCCACTGTTCCAGTCCTCATGGTGGTCTTTACCTAATTCAGGAGTAAACACGTCTGTTTCCCCTGAGTGCCCCTAAACAGATCAGATAGAACAATACACACATTTAAGATTAAAACACAACCCAAACAGCTGTAAATGCTATAAAGATCTCGCTATTAAAAAACATAACCTGTAGTTCTGCAGAATACATGAAATGTGTAACAGCATATATATGGTGCAAAACTGTTGACCAGGACAAAGTATGGTCTCATATATGTTGTGCATATTGTAACTTATCATGTAACTGATTAGGAACTGACTGTCTTCCTGTTCCAAAAACACTAAAGAGAGAAGAACCTTCCAGAAGAACAACTATCTCTGGAGCTTTTCACGAGTCAGGCCTGGATGGTAGAGTGTCCAGACTAAAGCCACTCCTCAGTAAAAGGCACATGACAATCTAAGAGTCTTTCAGGTGCCTTTAGGCAAACTCGAGGCAGGCCTTTACTGAGGAGTGGCTTCCATCTGGCCACTCTACCATACAGGCTATACAGAGATAGTTGTTCTTCTGGAAGTTTCTCCTCTCTCCACAGAGAGTCACCTCCTTGACTAAAGCTCTTCTCCCCCAATCGCTAGGAAGAGTTCTGGTAGTTCCGAACATCTTCCATTTACGGATGATGGAGGCCACTGTGCTCATTGGGACCTTTAATGCTGCAAAAATGTTTCTGTCCCCTTTCCCAAATCTGTGCCTCTATACAATCCTGTCTCTGAGGTCTACAGACAGTTCCTTGGACTTCATGGCCTGGTTTGTGCTCTGAAATGCACTCACTCTGGGACTTCATATAGACACGTGTGTGCCGCCAAACCTGTCCAATCAATGGAATATATCAATCAATGGAAAAAATTCAAGTTGTAGAAACACCTCAAGGATGATCAGTGGAAACAGGATGCACCTGAACTCCATTTAAAGTGTCATGGCAAAGGCTGTGAATATTTACGTACATGTGATTATTATTTTTTTTTTAATAAAAGGCCTATGTGTCTGGAGACGTTACAATGTTAATGTGTAATTGCAGTTTTCTTAAAAACCCTCAGTGATACAGAAATTACAAATACAAATTTGTGTTCAGTATGTAAAAAATAGTTGTTTCCCCAATTATTGCAGATGAATTAAAACTTTTCATAAAATTTATTGACCAGTGTTTGGCGCAGCTATGTCTCAACAGCACTGTTTATATTGAATAAAGCTTTTCTTCAGGACAGATTTCCCACAGATATTTATTTAAAGCATTTATAAATATTATGACCCTCTGAGAACAGCTAACAAGCAACCACTATCTTATGTCCTTTACATATTCCTAAACATTATTAAACTGGTCTCCCCCTCTTCTCCTGTAGCTGGATGATAGATTTAACCTCCTAGTCTTCAGCGTCGTGCCAGCATGACTGATATCCCAGTGTTCTCAGGTGTTAATGTTTAGCAATAGATTAAATAAATAGGGAGAAGAGTAAAAATTACAAACTAAAAATCATTCTAAAGCTCTAAGCCTCAAGCAGCGATTTCAGATCACTGTTTTTCAATGGAAAACGTATAACGAATGTATTTGCTGAATTTGTGTAAGCAGTACACACAAACAACAACATGAATAAAAAAATGCACTACTTACATTATTATTATTATTATTATTATTATTATTATTATTATTGTAATAATGAGTCACAAACACATCCACTGCTGCTAAAAAAAATGACATCTTGGTGGTAAAAAACTAATATGGCTGGTAGAATATGGTGTTACAAAACAAATGAGACCACAAAATAAAAAATAATAGTCTTTGGCTTAAGCCTCCACTCTAAAGGCAGGTGTCGTTGTGACATTCTGTTCTGCACCAATCATTTCAAACCTTTTATTTCCAGCCAGCAGCATTATGAAAACTAAACGAGTGATGGAAAATGTAGAAAATTAGTACAGGATTCTAACGATATATGGAAGGATTTTATTTCCCACGTGTGTGAGTCTTAGTTTTATTACTGTTTATAAACTCTTAGTGGTCAAAGCAGCACACATGCACATGAAGCAGGAAGTGGATGCAGCTCTCAGTTCTGCTCAAACACCTGTTTATAGCGCGTGCTAACTGGACTTTGTTTACCGAAAAAAAGAAAACAGAAAAAAAACTGAAAAAACAGAAAAAAATGTACAGTCAAAAAGTTGTTTTATCGGAGACTTGCACAAAGAAGTGATGTGGAAAATATTTTGGGGGTGGAGTAACAACAGCGACTGCATGGGTGGGTGTGTGATTGGAATGACATAAATATGAATGGTCATGACTGTAAAACAAGAGCTTGTCTGGCTACCTGCTCATCAATATTAATGGCAACTCAATATCAATAGCCAAACATGTAGAACAATAGCCTTTAATAGTCAGCCATTCATTAATATGCAGTGTGAATAAAGTATAGTCTCAGACATATTCTCAGATAAATGTTTGTAGGAATCACATTTGTCATGACATCATAAATTGTGAAAATATAAACTCATGAGACATGCGGCTTTAAACCCAGTACTTTTCTGGATTGCTCCAGGACTGATTTCATGTATTTATATATGAAGAATCTTTTTTTCTTTTCCAATGCATGCCATTTATATTTAAGGTTCTTCATCATCTACAGTGGGTACGGAAAGTAGTCAGACCCCCTTAATTTTTTTACTCTTTGTAATATTGTAGCCATTTGCTAAAATCATTTAAGTTCATTTTCTTCCTCATTAATGTACACGTCGCACCCCATATTGACAGAAAAACACAGAATTGTTGACATTGTTGCAGATTTATTAAAAATGGAAAACTGAAATATCACACGGTCATAAGTATTTAGACCCTTTGATCAGTAATTAGTAGAAGCACCCTTTTAAACTAATACAGCCATGAGTCTTTTTGGGAAAGATGCAACAAGTTTTTCACACCTGGATTTGGGGATCCTCTGCCATTCCTCCTTGCAGATCCTCTCCAGTTCTGTCAGGTTGGATGGTAAACTTTGTTAGAGAGCCATTTTTAGGTCTCTCTAGTGATGCTTAATTGGGTTTAAGTCAGGGCTCTGGCTGGGCCATTCAAGAACAGTCACAGTTGTTGTAAAGCCACTCCTTTGTTATTTTAGCTGTGTGCTTAGGGTCATTGTCTTGTTGGAAGGTAAACCTTCGGCCCAGTCTGAGGTCCAGAGCACTCTGGAGAAGGTTTTCGTCCAGGATATCCCTGTACTTGGTCGCATTCATCTTTCCCTCTATTGCAACCAGTCATCCTGTCCCCCGCAGCATGATACTGCCACCACCATGCTTCACTGTTGGGACTGTATTGGACAGGTGATGAGCAGTGCCTGATTTTCTCCACACATACTGCTTAGAATTAAGGCCAAAAAGTTCTATCTTGGTCTCATCAGACCAGATAATCTTATATCTCACCATCTTGGAGTCCTTCAGGTGTTTTTTAGGAAACTCCATGCGGGCTTTCATGTGTCTTGCACTGAGGAGAGGCTTCCGTCGGGCCACTCTGCCATAAAGCCCCGACTGGTGGAGGGCGGCAGTGATGGTTGACTTTCTACAACTTTCTCCCATCTTCCGATTGAATTTCTGGAGCTCAGCCACAGTGATCTTTGGGTTCTTCTTTACCTCTCTCACCAAGGCTCTTCTCCCCCAAAAGCTCAGTTTGGCCGGACGGCCAGCTCTAGGAAGGGTTCTGGTTGTTCCAAATGTCTTCCATTTAAGGATTATAGAGGCCACTGTGCTTTTAGGAACCAGCAGAATTTTTTTTGTAACCATGGCCAGATCTGTGCCTTGCCACAATTCTGTCTCTGAGCTCTTCAGGCAGTTCCTTTGACCTCATGATTCTTATTTGCTCTGACATGCATTGTGATCTGTAAGATCTTATATAGACAGGTGTGTGGCTTTTCTAATCAAGTCCAATCACAATAATCAAACACAGCTGGACTCAAATAAAGGTGTAGAACCAGCTCAAGGATGATCAGAAAAAATAGAGAGCACCTGAGTTAAATATATGAGTGTCACAGCAAAGGGTCTGAATACTTAGGACCATGTCATATTTTTTTCTTTTTTAATAAATCTGCAACAATGTCAACAATTCTGTGTTTTTCTGTCAATATGGGGTGCTATGTGTACATTAATGAGGAAATGAAATTAACTTAAATGATTTTAGCAAATGGCTGCAATAAAACAGAGTAAAAATTTTAAGGGGTCTGAATACTTTCCGTACCCACTGTATAACTTATTATCTTTATTATATTTAAATTGTGATTGAAAGATATGTAGCACACTTTTATTAGGAACTGTTAACCTTTAAATTTAGATGCATTTTCAGCTGTGAGTCCCAAAAGCTGTGGTCGAAGGCTATCAGGTTAAAACCCCGATGCCATACAAAGCCAGAAACAGAGTACCACCCCCTATCTCTCAGAACTTACCTCACCCTGCACTGCACTAGGCTCCCTCTTATCCTCAACCACTGCTCAACTGGTCCCACCAACTCTCAGGGTAAAAACAAGACATGCCTCCAGACTTTGCTCTTTTCTGGCATTTAGGTGGTAGAATGAACATTCATTTGATATCCATACAGCTGTGTATTGTGTCTTTCAGAATAGCTGCTCATTGTCAGGGAAAAGAAAAATAGAAGAGGGAATAGTGAAAAGAAATAGAACTTAAGATGAGGTCATAGTCTCCAAGGAGAGTAAGAGCAAATTCTTCAAAGATGATTTCTCAGGGACCAAGAGATTGATTAGAGAGGAAACATTGTGGAAAATCACAGAAAAAAAATGAGACAGTGCAGGAGCTCTGATACACACACCATTTCTGCCAGTTTCATTTCATGTTTCTGCTTGTATTGAAACTATAGCTAGATGGTTAAGATTGTGAACTTTAAATCAGAAGATCATGAGTTCAAATCCTTCTACTGCTGGGACCCTGGTCATGGCTCTTAAGGCTCACATGCTCTGGTGTATAAATGAGATGTATAAATTTAGGTCATTCTGGATAAGTGAATCTGTCAAATGCCATAAATGTTATTTTTAAAGGTGCTTACCTGTACAGGGTTAGGGCTTTGTGTAGATGTTGATCTAATTTGTACAAATTCCTCAGTTGTCTTCTCAAAATGTTCTATTACAAAAAAGAAACAAAAAACACAGATATGTTTAATTCCCCAGTGACTTGAAAACTGTTAATCTTTACTAAGAATCTGAAATTGTAATTTTTGTATATAAAACAGAAAGAAATAATTAATATAATCAATTATTCAATTTATGAACATTTAATAATCACCCACCTGTTGATGTACCTGGTAAACCTTTAGACCTACAAAGAGAGTCAGTGTCAACTACAATTAATGGTTGAAGGTTTTTTTTAGCAGGTGTGTCATGACCTGAGCATCTTTACAAGTGTTTATTCCAGATTGTTTCATGAATAACAGATCAGCACTGGCATACGCTATATGTTCGTGGACACCTTAGTATAAGATTTTAATGTGCTTTCTAAACATTCCATCCTATATTTACTCTCCATTTGCTGTTATAATAAGCTCCATTCTTCAGGGAAGATGTTCTACTAGATTTGTGTGCTTGTGGAGATTTATGCTTGTTCAGGGTAAATTCAGGTACTGATATACGTGAGGTGAGGAAGCCTGGGCAGTCATACGTGAGGTGAGGAAGCCTGGGCAGTCAGCATTCCAATTTATCCCAAAGGTGTTCAATAGGGTTGAGCATCAGAGCTTTATAGCAGGAAATCTTCCCCTTTAACCCATGTAAAACATGGCTTGAAGCTGGCTTTGTGCACAGGGGCATTATTATGCTGGAACAGGTTTGGGTTTCCTAGTTCAAGTTCAGCAAATGAATTTACGTTTCACTGCATCCAGATTCATCCTTTATAATTGTGTGCCTCCAAATTTGTGCTAAAATTTGTGCTCTGTACACATCTTGTGTGTCTGTACTCTGTTGTTACCGGAGATTTTTTTTTTTTTTGTAGCCGGAGATTTCAACCATGCAAATTTCAGGACTGTGCTTCCTAAATTTCATCAGAATTAGGACTTTGCAACCAGAGGAGAAAACACGCTGGATGTTGTTTACACAAACATCTGGGGCGCATACCGGACAAAGCCCCGCCCCCACCTCGGGTACTCAGTCCACATCTCTGTTATGCTGATCCCAGCATACAGACCACGCAGCAGGCATTCAAGACCAGCTTGAAAGCAGGTGAGAACCTGGCCAGCAGGATCCATGTCTGTTCTCCAGGACTGCTTTGAATGCACTGACTGGGACATGTTTAGAGAGGCTGCAACCAACAGCGGTTTCATCAACTTGGAGGAGTACACGTCACCAGTGACTAGCTACTTCGGCAGATGCATTGATTACGTGACCATCTCCAAGACCATCACTACACGCTCCAACCAGAAGCCTTGGATGATCGCCAAGGTCTGTGCCCTGCTAAAAACAAGAGACTCCACCTTCAGAGTAAGGGACAAGATGGCCTTAAAGACAGCAAGGGCCAAACTGTGCCGTGCCATCAGAGAGGCGAAGCGCGCACACGCCAAGAGAATCCACAGCCACTTCCAGGACAGCGGAGACACCTGGCGCATGTGGCAGGGCATCCAGGATCACAAACTACAAGACAACATCACCGTCACTGAACTGTCTTTTTTCCCCACATATCGCTAATGTTGCTCGTTCTTGTCGATTTCTTCTCTATAACATCCGAAGGATTCGACCATTTCTGTCCATACAGGCTGCCCAGTTGCTTGTTCAGTCTCTTGTCATTTCAAGACTGGACTACTGCAACTCTCTGCTGGCAGGTCTTCCCCTGAACGCTATTCGTCCACTGCAAATGATCCAAAACGCAGCTGCACGACTTGTGTTCAATCAGCCCAAGTTTTCCCACACCACCCCACTGCTGCGCTCCCTTCACTGGCTTCCAGTAGCTGCACGTATCAGATTCAAAACACTGATGCTTGCCTACAAGGCCAAAAATGGACCAGCACCATCTTACCTCAGTGACCTCATCACATCTCGCACGCTGTCTGAGATCCTCCAGCACTGCTCGACTGGTACCACCTTCTCTCAGAATGAGAGGTAAGTACAATTCAAGGCTCTTCTCTGTTCTGGCACCGAGGTGGTGGAATGAACTTCCCCTAGATGTCCGTACAGCAGAGTCCCTGATTATCTTTAAGCGACGACTGAAGACCTACCTCTTCCTGAAATACCTAAATTAGCACTTTCCAAGTTTGTAGAATTCGAGTTATATTTATATTGAGTTTGTATTCTTGCATACCAGTGTAGATTTATTCACTACTAGAGATTTAAAGCACGTTTGTACGTCGCTCTGGATAAGGGCGTCTGCTAAATGCCGCAAATGTAATGTAATGTACTTGTGACCGTGACGCCTCCCTCCCAGATGCACTGAACGACTTCTATGCCCGGGTCGAGGTGCAGAACAACATGGCGGCATGGAAGACCACCCCTCCGCCCAGTGACCAGGTGCTCTTTCTAACCACAGCTGAAGTGAGGAAAACTCTATGCAGACTTAACCTACTTAGAAGCTGGTGTTAAATGACCAGGTGAGGTTATTCGCCAGATGAACACCATGGAATTTGGTGCTCTTGACGATCTCCACAGAGAATCCATCGATGATCATTGGAGAATGGTTGCTCTGTGCTCACCTGAAGTCAACAACCACCTCTTTCATTTTGTCGACATTCAGAGAAAGGTTGTTGGATACACACCAGGCTGTTAATCGTTGCACCTCCTCTCTTTATGCTGACTCATCGTTCTTGCTGATGATACCCACCATGGTCATGTCATCTGCGAACTTGATGATGTGATTTGAGCTGTGCAGGTTATAAGGGAGACAGCTAGAAAGGTACTTGGTGTGTAAGGAGAAAGAGGTTGTTAAAACAGAATTGGGACCGACAGAGTGATGAGAAAAGTAGGTAGCAGTACAAGGAGGATAAGGAAGAGGGATGTGGCCAAAGCCAAGGAAAAGGCATATGAGGAGCTGTATGAGAAGTTGGACACTAAGGAAGGAGAAAAGTATTTTTAGCAATTAGCCAGGCAGATAGAAAGAGCTGGGAAAAAGAGAGAGAGAAGGTTAGGTGGTGTGGAGTTGGTGAAGCAGCAATTAAGATGATGAAGAGTGGAAAGTCGGTTGGACCAGATGACATACCGGTAGAAGCGTGGAGATGTTTAGGAGAGATGGCAGTGGAGTTTTTGACCAGATTGTTTAACAGGATTTTGGAAGGTGAGAAGATGCCTGAGGAATAGAGAAGGAGTGTGCTGGTACCAATCTTTAAGCAGAAGGGAGATGTGCAGACTTGCAGTAACTACAGGGGAATTAAGTTAATCAGTCACACCATGAAGTTATGGGAAAGAGTAGTGGAAGCCAGGCTTAGAGAAGAGGTGACCATCTGTGAGCAGCAGTATGGTTTCATGCCGAGGAAGAGCACCGCAGACGCATTATTTGCTTTAAAAATGTCGATGGAGAAGTATAGAGAAGGTGAGAAGGAGTTGCATTGTGTGTTTGTTGATTTAGAGAAAGCGTACGACAGAGTGCCGAGAGAGGAGTTGTAGTATTGTATTAGTAAGTCAGGTGTGTCAGAGAAGTATGTGAGGGTGGTGCAGGACATGTATGAGGACAGTGTGACAGCAGTGAAGTGTGCAGTAGGAACGACAGACTAGTTCAAGGTGGAGGTTGGACTGCATCAAGGATCGGCCCTGAGCCCTTTCCTGTTTGCAGTGGTGATGGACAGGTTGACAGATGAGGTCAGACAGGAGTCTCCCTGGACTATGATGTTTGCGGATGATATTGTGAATCGTGGTGAGAATAGGGACCAGGTTGAGAAGAGCCTGGAGAGGTGGAGGTACACGCTGGAGAGAGGGGAATAAAAGTCAGTAGGAGTAAGACAGAGTACATGTGTGTGAATGAGAGGGAGGGCAGTGGAGTGGTGCGGTTGCAGGGAGGTGGAGGAGTTCAGGTAACTGGGTTCAACAGTGCAAAGTAATGGAGAGTGCGTTAGAGAAGTGAAGAAAAGAGTGCAGGCAGGGTGGAGTGGGGGAGAAGAGTGGCAGGAGTGATTTGTGATAGAAGAGAATCTGCAAGAGTAAAAGGGAACGTTTATAGGACTGTGGTGAGACCTGAGATGTTGTATGGTTTAGAGACATTGGCATTGAGTAAAAGACAGGAGGTGGAGCTGGAGGTAGCAGAGCTGAAGATGTTGAGGTTTTAATTGAGAGTGACAAGGATGGACAGGATTTTAACAAACAAGTTTATTAGAGGGAAAGCGAGGGAGGCTAGATTGAGATGGTTTGTACATGTTCAGAGGAGGGACATGGGGTATATCAGTAGAAGAATGCTAAGGATGGAGCCCCCAGGAAGGATGAAAAGAGAAAGACCAAAGAGAAGGTTTATGGATGTCGTGAGAGAAGACATGCAGGTAGTTGGTTTGAAAGAGGCAGATGTAGAGGACAGGTGGATATGGAGACAGATGATCCACTGTGGCAATCCCTAATAGGAGAAGCCAGAAGAAGAAGAAGACGACGACTCACTTCAGTGTCTGTAGTTTGTAATGTCCATCATCCTTCAGGTCAGAGAGAACCTTCACTCCTGAGTCTCCTACATTATTCAGAGACAGATCCAGTTCTCTCAGGTGTGAGGGGTTTGATCTCAGAGCTGAAGCGAGAGCAGCACAGCCTTCATCTGATACTCCACAATCACACAACCTGCAGATACACAATGACACTTCACTCTCTCAGTTTCTACACATTACACATCCTGTGTGTTCTTTCTACTAGAAAGAAAGAGAGGGGGAGGGAGAGGGAGGAAGGGATGGAGAAGAGAGAAAAAGTGGGAGGGAGGGAGAGGGGAGAGGGAGGAAGGGAGGGAGAGAGAGAGAGGGAGGGAGGGATGGAGGAGAGAGAGAGGGGGGGAGGGAGAGAGAGAAATAGGGGGAGGAAGGAAGGGATGTCGGGAGGGAGAGTGTGGGAGAGAGATCTATCCAGTCTTTTAACACGCTACAATCCGTCAAGCTCCCTGAGATCTCAAAACTCTGGACTTCTAGTAGTTCCTAGAATAACAAAGCCCACTAAAGGTAGTAGAGCACTTTCATATTTAGCTCCTAAACTCTGGAACAGTCTTCCTGACAGTGTTCGGGGCTAAGAACACACTCTCCCAGTTTAAGGGCAGATTAAAGACATATTTTTTAGCAAAGCCTACACATAACACACATCACATCATAACCTTGTGCTCCAGAACATCTGATCACATCACATTATAAACTTGTGCTGTTAATACCATGAACAGCAGCTACGCTAATTTCTCTCCACTGTTTCTCTTTCTCTCCCCATCCTGAAGCATCCTGAGGTTGCTCCAGCTCCAGTCACGTTCCACCTCATGAAGATTATGGACCTTTGAAGAAGTAGATGCCGAACTCGCAAACATCCTGAACCATTTAGAGACGTTCCAGTGCCAATTGGTTCAAGCTACATGTGTGGAGTTTTGACATTGGACCTCCTGGAGTGTTTGAAAGCTCCTAGTTTTATAACCATAAAGACTGTATAAGACTGTAGAAATAACATTACTTATAATCACACACTCCAGTACTTAGATACTAAAAGATTTATGATCAAACTCTTGATGTCACCCAAATGAGGATGGGTTCCCCTTTTGAGTCTGGCTCCTCTCAAGGTTTCTTCCTCATAACATCTAAGGGAGTTTTCCCTTGCCACAGTCGCCACGGCTGCTCATCAGGGATAAATACACACCATTCACATTGACTGTTGATTTCTGTAAAGCTGCTTTGAGACGATGTCTGTTGTAAATAAACTTGACTTGATTTTAATTGAGAGAGAAAGAGAGAGAGAGAGAGAGAGAGGGAGGGAGAGAGGGAGAATGAGATGGAGGAGAGAGTGAGAGAGAAAGACTTTATACACTTCTTTATTTACAAATAAGACTCAGCATAAATCACGTTATGTTCTGGATGGCATCAGGTAACAAAAGTCAAATAAATAGATAAATAGTCAAATGTAAAATAAATAAATAAATAACATTAAATAGACATCAATAAAACAAGACAATGACAGTTAAAAGATGGGGGTTGGTGTAATCGTTTAGCCGAGCTCTGGTGCAAAATAAAAATAAAAAAAATTCTCTTAAGAAACAAAGAGCTTCTCCACAACACCACACAGTCTCAAACATCTTCAAAACCCCCATACTCTTGTAAAAGTTAAAATCAACAACAATCCTGGATTTTGTAAGCCTAGAGAAGATTCGAATGGCATCACAGTCAGTGTTTAGAGCCATTTCGTTTTTTCTGCTCAGGTATATTGCCATTTTTGCTTGACCAAAATTAAAATTAATTAACTGACACATAAACCTGTTTTCCTTATGTACTTAAAACAGAATAAAACACTGTAGAGTTAAATGTCATTTAAAAACTTCGCATCATCTTGTATGTTTATCGTGACTACCAGGTCGTCTGCGTATGCTGACAAGCATATGAGGGCATTAAGATGTGGAATATTAAAACCAGAGAGATGACTTCTTAACTTGTATAAAAGAGGTTCAATCGCTAGACACAACATACCTGAGAGGGAACAGCCATGCCTGATCCCTCTGTACACTCTAGAAGGAGCACATAAACCACCATTAACCTTCAGTACACTCTCAATTTCACTGTACAGCATCCTGATCATGGCTATGAAACCAGGGTTAAACCCAAAGCTTTCCAGCACCTCCCACAAGCATTCATGCTCAACCCGGTCAAAAGCCTTTTCCTGGTCTAGGAGAATCAGACCAGTCTTTAAAACCCAATAGCCTGGAGACATCCAAAATGTCACAAATTAGGTATATGTTGACAAATATCGAACTGCCAGGCACACAGTACATCTGGTCATGGTAAATGATCTGCTCCAACATTATCATCAGTCTCGATGCTAATGCTTTTGACAGCAGCTTGCAGTCAGTGCACAGTAGTGACACTGGGCACGTCCTTCCCTATAACTGCCCAGAATGCCTTAAAGAACTCGACAGGGAGACCATCTATTCCTGGCGCCCATTCTTCATGCCTTGGAGAGATTTCTGAAGCTCAGACAGTGAGAACTCCCTGTCTAACTCTCTGGCCACTGACTCCGTGAGCTTAGCCAGGTCTTTAAAAAAGCTCTCTTTCACCTCCTGTGCCTCTGACCTCTTCAAATAGAAGCTGTCTGCTGGCGAATTTCAGAAGGCTCTGACACGAGATCCCATGATTCTGTTCGCACAGCATGCATAAATCTTTTTTGTCCATTCTTTTGCTCTAAACTGAAGAAGAACTTAGAAGGAGCATTCATCTCAGTGACGCTTTTAAAGCGTGAGCGGACCAGCACCCCCTGTACTGCAGTGTCCAACCTTCATTTTGGCTTATTTGTTTTTGAGGGCTTCAATATCCCCTTTGATTTCCTGTGGCCTCCAAATGCTGGAGTTCCTCTGTCTTCATCTCCAGAGCTTTCAGAGATCTGGCAATGTTTTTTGTGACATTAAGTGTACTGCTGACAGAAAATTTTAATTTCTGCCTTTGTCACATCCCACCACTGCTGTAGGGAGTTAAAAGCTGCCTTTTTACGTTTAAAACAATTCCATGAAAAATAAAAGACTCTCTAAAATTAGCATCCTCTAAAAATGCGGTGTTAAAATGCCAGTAGGTGCTTTTAGGTTTAATATTCTTCTTACTGATGGTACAATGAACCATACAGTGATCAGAGATACCTACTGGAATATAGAAAATCTTGTAAATAAAGTTAGCTGATGCTTAAAACAAAATCGATCTAATCTCGGCAGGGAGAGCGTGTTATCTATGGAGTGGGTCCACGTGTACTGTCTCTGTGTCAGGCTGATGACGCGGAAGCGAAAATAACTCAATCATTGTCTTTATTTACAGAGTTCAAACAAAAACAGTCTCACATGCTGAGGAGAGAAACAAATAAAGATATCCGCTCGAGACGAGTAATCCACAACGAAACCTAGAGTCTGAAAACGAAAGTAAAGCTGTAACGGCAAAAAGAGTAATCCGCACATAAAAACCGAGTCCGGAAACAGAACCAGCGGGAAGGCTGGCGGTCGCGGAAACACGGGATGATCAGCAAGACAATTCAAGAACCGACAGCCTGTGACTCGAGAATGTGAGTTTATATAGTCTATTCCTTAACGAGCCACAGCTGTCGGTAATCAAGGCAGGCACGGGATAAAGAGGCAGCGTGACTGCTACCGAGGGGGGCGTGGCAGGGTGAATCCCTGACAGCTACCAAGGGGGGCGTGGCAGGGTGAATCCCTGACAGCTACCGAGGGAGGCGTGGCAGGGGGATCCCTGACACTCTGTTTCTTTTTAAAATTTCTCCATACGTCACAGAGATCATGGGTCTCCACCAACTCACACAGGCGCTAACGGAAAGCCTCATGAGGTTCTGCATGGTTTCTGTCCATCTTGTCTGATGTACAATTAAAATCTCCCCCCAAAATTAAAAACTCTTTAGTGCTACAGTTTAAAATAACATTAAGTTTGTCTAAAAACTTCATTCTCTCCATTGCACTGGTACATACAGATAAAAACAAAAACCTAATTTTTATAAAACATTATTTACTTTTAAAAGCCTCCCGTTTCAAATCTCTTCTACATTGTAAGAAACAGGAATAAAATTGCGAGTAAAAAGCAGGGCAACACCACTAAGTGACGTGCTATGGCTTAAAATCACCAACCTGTCCCACTCCTTCACCCAATCAGCAGCATTACTGCTGTCGCTGTGGGTTTCCTGTAGCATAACAACATCAACACGTTTCTGTCTTGTAAGCTCATAAAGCTTTGCTCTTTTTCCATAATCCCTCGCTCCATTAATATTAAAACTCGCAACTTGAATCCCGTTCATTAAAAAAAAAAAAAAAAAAAAAAAAGTAAAGTGCTTTATATCGCAGGCAGCTCCAGCACTGCTCCAGAGTCCACTGTGACTTTGTCGGTTTGACAAGGCCTCTCCAGGTCCAGTTCAGCCGAGCAGGGCTTCTCCTGGTCCGGTTTTGCCGAGCAGGACTTCTCTGGGGTGGTAATGTCGTTAGTGGACCTCTGGGCTACAGTCTGAGCTTGGGGCTCACACGGCATCACCTGTAATGCATCGAGAGTGCTACTGCGCCCTGACTGCGCAATTTGTGCGCCGCTGCCTATGCTCAGTGCGCCCGTGTCTGAGAAGCTGTGCCCGAGATGCTGCGCGTCCACGACTTGCGCCGAAAAGAAGAGAATTCACAACAGCCGCCCCCACATTTGAATAGCAAATGCGTAACATGGAGAATTCTCTACACATCATTGGGGTCACCCTCTAAAGACGGTAGCTGAATCAGGCGGGCAACTGGTCTGAGGTACACTTTGCCTTCGATGACAACTTCCGCAGTCCGCACACGTCCATCGCTACTGGGCAATGTCTAAAGGCTGAACCTTTCCTATAGGCCACTGAGCTCTTGGGAGTTGTGGATTCACTATTAGCACGACAGAGTCTACTTCCAAATTTGATAAAGCTTTATGCCACTTTTGTCAAGTTTGAAGCGTTAGAAGGTAGTTTCTTTTGAAACTTATCCAGAATTGGTCAACAATGTTCTGACAGTGACGCCACCTCCGCCGCCCATTTTTCCTGGGGCGTAAGCCACCTGAGGAAGTGATGCATCCCGCCGCCCCATAAGGAGAAGGTTAGGTGTGACTGGGTCAATGTCAGCTATGTAGGTGGAGGCATATCCTAGTGGTTTTCAATTGAGAATCCCCTCCACTTCCACTAGCACTGTGGATAAAACATCCACTGCCTGACCACGCACAGCTACCTGAAGAGCACTCTTCATGGAGCGGACCTCCCATTCCCATACACCACCAAAATGTGGAGCACCTGGTGGGTTGAACCTGAAGCTGATTTGGTAGTCTGAAAGGCGGTTTTGGAGTTCTGGCTCCATACTAGAAAAGGCTTCCTGCAATTCTCGTTCTGCTCCACGGAAGTTGGTGCCACAGTCTGACCAGATCTCCTTTGGTCGACCCCTCCTGGCTATAAACCTACGGAGTGCAAGAAAGAAGGTATCCACATCTAGTGCATTCAAGAGCTGAATGTGAACTGCCCTTGTCGTGAGACACTTAAAGATAAGGCCCCAGCGCTTCTCATTACGCATTCCTATTTTAGTCAGGTATTGGGCAAAGCAGTCCACTCCTGTTGAGTTAAATGGTGGACAAAGCAGTCGGAGGCGTTCTGGTGGCAAATCAGCCATTTGTGGGACCTTCGGTTGGGCTCTCCATCGCTGGCAGGCCAGACAGGTAAGTTGATGATGCTTGATTGCCTGACGTCCCTTGAGAATCCAATATTGTCTTCGTTTCTCAGCAAAGACTCTCTCGACGCCTGAATGTAATAGCCGCTCATTAAAGTTTTTTATAAGGAGCTTTGTGATTGTTGGTTAAGGATCCAGCACAATAGGGTGAATTTGTTCTGGTTCTGAGTTGGCCAGCCTCCGTAGTCTCCCCAAACCCTGATCAGCTTGGTCAGTGAGTCCCACTCAGGAGCAGGTTTTACCAGACGACTGTGCCTGGGAACAGGTTTCTGGGCTTCCAAAGCTGCTACTTCTTCTGGAAAGCTTGGCATGATCTCAGCAGAAAAATTTCAGCTTCCCTGCTAGTCATAGGTACATCACTGGATGTGGCCAGTCCCTGACAGGTCTGTTGAGTTGCCTTCAGCAATTCCTGCCAGGTCCTGAAATGGGTTGCATCTGGGAGACTAGAGTTAGCATCAACTGCCATTATTGAGTAATAAGATGAGCCTTTCAGTTCAGACACCACTTTAGAAGGGGTGACTTCTGGTCTCTTAGGCCAGTGTACTGGGTCCTGCTTCATAAATGAAGGGCGTCGGCTTCATCGACAGGGTTCTGACAGTTCTTGGAGAGTTTTACCCCTCGTTATGTCATCTGCAGGGTTATCCTGTGTATTAACATATCTTTATGACCTGTGGTCTGTTAGCTCCTGTATCTCCAAGACTCGTGTCCCCACAAACACCTTGTACCGGCAGGAGTCAGATTGAATCCACTCCAAGACAGTCATCGAGTCTGTCCATAAGATTGTCTGGCCGATTGAGATTGCCAGCTCCTCCCTCACCGCTTTGGCTAGTTGAGCCCCAGCTAAGGCAGCACAAAGCTCCAAGCGTGGTATGGATTGCTGCCTCTTAGGAGCAACTCGAGATCTGGCCATTATAAAGGAGACATGGATGTCACTGTCCAGGTTAACCACCAAATATGCCACTGCCCCATATGCCCTTTCTGAAGCATCACAGAACACATGTAGAGAACTGGGCAGCACCACTCCAGCTAGGGACGTTGGTGAGTAAGAGCGAGAAATGGAACCTTACTGAGATGTACAAGTTCACTCTCCCAGTTAGTCCAGGCTGTCCGAAGGTTTGGCGGTAGTTCTGGATCGCCCCAATCTCTCTGTTTAGCTTAGTATCAGCTGCACATTTCCACCTGAGGCCTAATGCAGGCTCCAGCGGGTCATTGTGTGTTTGCAACAACCACTGCTCTGTTGCAGAAGACCGTGCTTCAGATGGAAGATGAGCTACCACTGCCAGATGACTGCTGGCCCACTGTCTGAGGTCGAATCCTCCCTCTGCCAACATGCTGCGTAACTGATCCACCGCCTGCTTGGCCGCGGAGGCCATAGGGAAGCTGGTCATGCAATTATCCACATAGAAGCTTTGATGCACTACCTGTTGCAAACCTGGATATTTGGCTTTGGAATTGTATGCATAATGCTGCAAGGCAAAGATCGCACAGCATGGACTGCTCGTTGTGCCGAATGGCAGAACCTGCCATTCATATATGTCTGGAGTTTTTTCACTTTGCAGGTCTCTCCAAATGAAACGGAGAAAGGGTCTATCTGTATTCAGTAGACAGACCTGATGAAACATGCCTTTGATGTCTGAACTCACTGCAACCGGATATTGTCTGAACCTTAGAAGTACTCCTAACACTGATGGTCCAAGGGTGGGACCAAGTAGGAGCTGATCATTTAGGGACAGGCCATGATGCTTGAAGGAACAGTCAAACACCAATTGGAACTTATTGTTATGACACACCAGGTAATGAGGCAAGTACCATGCCGGCTGTGTTGCTTCCCTCTGGTCAAGTTTAAATATGCACCACGGCTGTAGAGGGACCCCCCTTAAATGTGCATACTTATTCGGAAGTGTCCGCACCGGTTTATGAATGTTCCACTAGATCGAGACCAGAGGCTGTGAATGCTC
>NC_060906.1:4535538-4602742 GCF_014805685.1 Silurus meridionalis | reverse complement strand
TCTGGGATGGAGAAGGAGGAGAAGATGGGAGCACCTGTTGCTGCTTCTCCATGAGAAACGAGTCGCCACTGACTACGACCCAAATGTGATGATTATTCACCTCGGCGGGAACAGCATCGGACGTCCTGGTACTAACAGAGTGGATCTGATGTGCCGGATGAAGTTGAACATCAGAGAAGCCCACATGTTATTCCCCAACACAAAAATCATGTTCTCAGACATCATTCTTCACCAGGACTGGAGGCACCAGACCTCTATTAGCTGATATGCGACAGAAAGAACACGGCACTGGCTAAACGGCGCGATGTCCAGGTACATGACAGAACTGGGCATGCGATGCATTTGGTATCGTGGAATTGGTCTCCAGCAATTGGACCAGGATGGAGTGCACCTAAATGTAGATGGGAATATAGTGATGGAATCCAGTTTGTACAATGCACTGGCCATCGAGTTTAACAGTTACAAATATTCTCCCACGATAACATCCAGACCACAAAGGCTCTTTTCACCAACTATTCTCACATAAGAGCTTTTTTACTGTGCAGCAGCAGCAGCAAACTTACAGGTTGCATCAGCGCTTGCGTGCACTAGCGCCTTTTTTTTTTAATAGGGGCGGAGGTGTAGCCCGATTAGGAGAGCAGACCCAGGTGAAAAAGTAGTCCTCTTGAATGCATTAAAAATATATTTGAAATTCAGCTAGTATATTTATAGCACAATTGTACTCATATCATGCTTATTTCAAGTGCATTAAAATGTACTGTATTGCATTTTATTGTATTATTAAAAAGTACAGTAGAAGTTCTTGGGTATTAAATATATATTTATTTGCACTGTTAAGAAATATGCTAAAACACACTAATATGTTTGACACTTTAGTGTATTAACAGAAAGCATGCGGGCTGCTCTCGGGGGAAACTTGCTTGAACAGTTAAACCTGGGCATGTTGGCAGTTGTTTTGAACGTCCACCACTTGTAGACTATTTTCCAGACAGTGGAATGGCTGATTGAAAATTCTTTGGAGATATTTTTAAATCACTTCGCAGACTCATAAGCCTCAATTTCACCATGGTGTACACTTTCACTTTAAAAATCAGGAGCACAACAAACTAAATGTCTGAGTGTCAAATAGGGCAAGCCTCCTTCAATAAAATTGAATAACGATGTTTTAAACATGTGTCCAGGTGTAATAATAAACCTGTGTGTGATTTTAGCTATTTTAAGTGTGAATTAATGTTCTAATTTATTCCTCACCAGAAATAGTTTTTCAACTAATAGCTTTTTTCAAGTATATTTTACAGAAAGTAAAAAAAGAAAAATTTATTTTAATTGTTTACTTTTTAGTTTGAATCTCTCAGTATTATTAAAATTGATATTAAATATTAAGTGTCCACATTTTTTCACATGACTGTATATTGCAATATGTCTCTTATCTTTTCCTCACTGTATATGTGTGTGTCTGTGTGTGTGTGTGTATGTGTATATATATGTAATTATGTGAAAATAAATATATATATATATATATATATATATATATATACAGTGCCCTCCACAATTATTGGCACCCCTGTTTAAGATGTGGTCGTGGACTTCAAAAAATTTTGCCTTTTTTTTTTTTAAACAACATAGAACCCAAATGCAAAAAAAGAGAAAAATCCAACCTTTTATTTAAGTACATTACTTTGGTGGTAAAAAAAAATCACACATTTAGAAAAAAAAAAACTCGAAATCATGTGTGCCACAATTATTGGCACCCCTGATATTAATACTTTGTACAACCTCCTTTTGCCAACAAGACAGCACTTAATCTCCTCCTATAACATTTCACAAGATTGGAGAACACAGAGAGAGGGATTTTTGACCATTCTTCTTTGCACAATCTTTCTAGATCATCCAGTGTCCTGGGTCCTCTCTTATGCACTCTTCTTTTTAGCTCACCCCACAGGTTTTCGATTGGGTTGAGGTCTGGGGACTGAGATGGCCATGGGAGGACCTTGAGTTTGTGACTGCTGAACCACTTTTGTGTAGATTTTGCCACATGTTTTGGATCATTATCCTGCTGAAAGACCCAATGACGACCCATCTTCAGCTTTCTGGCAGAGGCCATCAGGTTTTTATTTAAAATATCCTGGTACTTCAAAGCGTTCATAATGCCATGCACCCTAACAAGGTTCCCAGGGCCTTTGGAAGAGAAACAGGCCCACAGCATCACAGATCCTCCACCATACTTCACGGTGGGCATGAGGTGCTTTTCGGCATACTCATCTTTTGTTTTACGCCAGACCCACTTAGAGTGTTTGTTGCCAAAAAGCTCAATCTTAGTCTCATCTGACCAAAGCACATGATCCCAGTTGAAGTCCCATTACCGCTTAGCAAACTCCAGACGTTTACGTTTGTGAGTGTTAGTGAGAAAAGGCTTTTTCCTTGCATGCCTCCCAAACAGCTTGTTGGCATGTAGAGAGCGTCTGAAGGTTGTTTTGGAGACTCTGTGACCCCAAGATGCCACTATTTGGTGCAATTCTGTGACGGTGAGCTTGGGAAATTTTTTTACTTCTCTTACCATCCTCCTCACTGTGCGTTGTGGCAAGATAAACTTGGGACCTCTTCCAGCCTTGTTTGTCACTGTTCCAGTTGTTTTAAACTTCTTAATGATTCCTCTGACTGTAGATACCGGCAAGTTAAGGCGAGTGGCTATTTTCTTGTAGCCATTGCCTGACTTATGAAGGTCGACACACATCTGCCTTACTTAAATGGTGTGTTCTCTTGTCTTTGCCATGTTGACAAATGGGTAAGAGAATTAGGCCTCTCTGTGTCATTTTGCTTCGCAATGGCAAGAAGGCGGATTGAAGCTAATTTGGACCTGTACTTTGGATTAATGTTGCCCAAAGTGTAGTAGAACATGAGCAACTTATTCTTTAAAGAATGGATTACAAATTTCAATTTGATCTGAATAAAGGATTATCTGTAAAGCAGAGGGTCTAGAGGAAAATAAAGGGTGTGAAAGCCTTAGATCACCGTCTATTATGTCCTAAAAATACCCATTGCTGCATTTCTGAGGTTCACTATTTATCATGGCAAAGATTTTTGGATGAGACAGTAACTCAGCGGTATATAATGGAAACATTTGTTTTTCATGCAGAGCTTTCTTTTTTTCCTCTCTTTTCTGACAGCATACTGCTGATCCAACTGAAATGTCTTCTGCTTCTACAAAACTGAATTTCTCTTTTATGACACTGTCTTGCCTGTGTGTTGTAGAAACTGCAGCAAATGGATCTTTAAAGTGGTCAAAAATTCCTAAACCCTGTTGTCGGAGCTGAATTCCTGGATGTTCATTGAACACTGCTTGTAGCTGACTTCTCAAGTTGTTCAACAACTGAGCTTGATACTCCTGAACTGCTGCCACAATGTCATTCACACCACTCTGGAGGGGGAAAAAAACAAAACAAAGCTAACGTTAAACAAACAAGCATACATGCATACACACACACGGTGGTACCTCGACTTACGAGTGTCCCAACTTACGAGTTTTTCGAGATACGAGTCGTCTCAGACGATTTTTTTTCTTTGAGTTGCAAACTAAAATTCGGGTTACGAGTGAACCATATAAAGCCAGTCAGGGCTGGAATTTAAAAAGAGGGCCGCATTCACTCCGTTGAACACGCCACAGTGTTTTTTGGGGGTCCGGAACGGATTAATTGTGTTACAGGCCCCGTGCAAAAGGCCGTGTGAGCAGATTAAAAAGTCCCTGTAAAAACAGGAATAAATGAGGAGACAGGAGCAAACGTGTCTGTGTCGCACACAATCCCCAGCAATTGAGAGAGCACCTGTGCGATACTGCTCCTCCACGCAAATCCTCAGTTTATTTTCAAAATAAGAGTCCTGATCCTTCTCAGCAATAGACAACATTTCAAACGTTGCAGTTTTCAGCTCTCAATTACATTTAACATATTCAATATATATAAAACGAACAACAGGGTATAGAAAACAAACTTTGTTCTTTCAAAATCACAATACCCATAATGTGTACATACTTTAGGGTGTCACAATTGCATCTCAATCAGGAAAATTAATGTGACATATGAGTAATTTTAGTTACGCGCAACTTATGTGACGAATTAAACTCGCAAGTCGAGGTACCACTGTATTATTGTCAGGCTGACGGACAGGACGCGGAAGCGGAAGCAAGTCAATCATAGTTCATTTATTCAGTTCAACAAAGAAACACTCACTGCCGCCGAGGCAAGAAAATAAACAAAGAACATCCACTCGAGACGAGTAATCCAAATGAAACCTAGAGTCCCAAAACGAATGTAAACGGCAACGGCAACAAGTAATCCAGAAGAAACAGAACTCGGATACGGAACCAGCGGGGAATGCTGGCGGTCGAGCAGCCACGGGTATCACCAGCATGACAATACAAGAACCGACAGCCTGTGACTCGAGCGTGAGTCTTTATAGTCTGAATCGAGCGAGTCACAGCTGTCGGTGTTTAGGCAGGCACTGGATAATGAGGCACCATGAGAGCTACTGAGGGGGGCGTAGCAGGTTGCATCTCTGACAGCGGCCGAGGAGGGCGTGGCAGGGTGCATCTCTGACAGCGGCCGAGGCGTGGCAGGGAATCCTGACAGTACCCCTCCAGGGCGGCACCCTCGCCCAAAACCCACCAACGCCAGGCGGGCCGGGGCACTCTGAGGAAGGCCTCCCCAACCGACCCGGGACAAAGGAGGCCCTGTGAGCATCGCAGCAGATCAGGGGAGGATCGGAAGGGGCCAAAGGCAAAAGGTGTCCTCGGTCGGGATCAGGAACGGCCAGCGACCCTAAAAAGACCGGAAGCTGAGCCAAGCCCTTGGCAGAGACCAGGGGCGGCGGCGTCCACGGCGGAGACCAGAGGCGGCGGCGTCCGGCGGAGACCTGAGGCAGGCGGCGTCCACTGCGGAGACCTGAGGCCGGCGGCGTCCACGGCGGAGACCAGAGGCCGGCGACGTCCACTGCGGAGACCTGAGGCCAGGCGCTCGTGGCGACTCTGTGGTGGCCCGGCGCTCTCGTGACGGGTCTGTGGGGCTCGGCGCCTCGTGACGGGTCGGTGGCGTGAGGCGCGCTCCTGGAGACACTGTGGCGAAGAGGCGCTCCTCGAGACACTGTGGCGAAGAGGCGCGCTCCTGGAGACACTGTGGCGGCGCGTTCCTGGAGACACTGTGGCGAAGAGGCACGCCCACGGGAACCTCGAAACAGGGCAGCATGCTTGTAGATGTTCTGTGGCGGCACGGACAGCTCATGGGAATGCTGGGATGCCAGGGCGCGCTCGCAGATGCTCGGCGATGGTGTAGAGCGCCCACGAGAACCCCGGGACACAGCAGCGCGCTTGTACTGACCCAGGGGTAGGGCCATGTGTCTGTGGAAACCCGGGAACTGAGCCTCGCATTCTTGGATGCCCAGGGATGGAACCGAGCACCAGTGATAATCCTGGAAAGGAGCTGCGCGCTCTGAAGCTCCTTGAAACAAAGCCGAGCACCTCAGAGAATCCTGGAACGGAGCCGCGCACTCTGAAGATCCATGGAACGAAGCTCCTTCCTCAAAAGGGACCGTCGTGGAGATCCGCCACCTCCATCCCACACATCCCAAGAAGAAGCTCGCAAAATTCGGCGAGTGAGCCAAAATTGCCCCCATTGGCGCTCCATAATCTGCTGGTTTTTGTGAGAGCCTCACCAGACAGGACAGAAACGCAGAAGGCGATCTTGGCTCTTTCGGAGGGAAACTGGGAAAAGTTCTCCTCCACATACTCGCCGATGTTCCTCAGAAATCCGCCCAATTCTTCTCCTTTCCCGGAGAATCGAGCCGGAAAGCCCCTTGCGCTCGCGGAGGGGCGTGGCGCAGCCGCGCTTACATGCTCCGGCTTCTGTGGCTTTGAGCCACGAGAAACGTCTTGGAACTCCCGGTGAAAATCCGAAGCTGGGTTCGGCTGCCGATCCATCGCGGCCGGAATCGCGGGTGGGCGATTCCGCTTTCGGTTTCGGTCGGTTCTTCTGTCAGGCTGACGGACAGGACGCGGAAGCGGAAGCAAGTCAATCATAGTTCATTTATTCAGTTCAACAAAGAAACACTCACTGCCGCCGAGGCGAGAAAATAAACAAAGAACATCTACTTGAGACGAGTAATCCAAATGAAACCTAGAGTCCCAAAACGAATGTAAACGGCAACGGCAAGTAATCCAGAAGAAACAGAACTCGGATACGGAACCAGCGGGGAATGCTGGCGGTCGAGCAGCCACGGGTATCACCAGCATGACAATACAAGAACCGACAGCCTGTGACTCGAGAACGTGAGTCTATATAGTCTGAATCCGAACGAGTCACAGCTGTCGGTGTTTAGGCAGGCACTGGATAATGAGGCACCATGAGAGCTACTGAGGGGGGCGTGGCAGGGTGCATCTCTGACAGCAGCCGAGGAGGGCGTGGCAGGGTGCATCTCTGACAGCGGCCGAGGGGGGCGTGGCAGGGGAATCCCTGACAATTATATATATTATTTAACATTTATTTGCTTACTGATACTAACCTGAGAGAGATGATGATTTTCTCTTGCAGCCATCACAACAGCAGTGGCATGTGTAGACAGCACATCACGTGATGAACTACCATTCTGCACCCACGAAAAAAAAAAAACATTATAATTGCATTATATAAAAGACTTACAGTTGTGTTCAAAATTATTCAACCCCCACTGAAATTGATTGTTTTGGTCGGTTTGACATTGATTATGATCATTCAGTCATCCTGCTTACAATTAAATCAAAGAGGCACGTGTAGGTCAGACAAATATAACATAACATTTATAATGAAATAACCACAAATGTCTTTTCTGAGCATCATTATCAGTTTTATTCAACCCCCAAGTGACATTCAATCTTAATACTTAGTACAACATCCTTTTACAGTTATAACAGCTTTTAAACGTGAAACATAGCTTGACACAAGTGTCTTGCAGCGATCTACGGGTATCTTCGCCCATTCATCATGGGCAAAAGCCTCCAGTTCAGTCCCATTCTTAGGCTTGCGCACTGCAACTGCTTTCTTTAAGTCCCACCAGAGGTTCTCAATCGAATTTAAGTCTGGTGACTGCAATGGCCACTTCAAAATGTTCCAGCCTTTAATCTGCAACCATGCTCTAGTGGACTTGAAGGTATGCTTGGGATCATTGTCCTGTTGAAAGGTCCAACGTCTTTCAAGCCTCAGGTTTGTGACGGACTGCATCACATTGTCATCCAATATCTCCTGGTACTGAAGAGAATTCATGGTACCTTGCACACGCTGAAGCTTCCCAGTACCTGCAGAAGCAAAACAGCCCCAAAGCACGATTGACCCTCCGCCATGCTTCACAGTAGGCAAGGTGTTTTTTTCTTCATAGGCCTTGTTCTTCCTCCTCCAAACATAGCGTTGATCCATGGGCCCAAACAGTTCTAATTTTGTTTCATCAGTCCACAGAACACTATCCCAAAACTTCTGTGGTTTGTCCACATGACTTTTGGCATACTGCAGTCGACTCTTCTTATTCTTTGGGGACAGCAAGGGGGTGCGCCTGGGAGTTTTGGCATGAAGGCCTTCATTACGCAGGGTGCGCCGTATTGTCTGAGCAGAAACTTCAGTACCCACATCTGACAAATCTTTTCTCAGTTCCTCAGCGGTCACACGGGGACTTTTCTCCACTCTACGCTTCAGGTAGCGCACAGCAGTCGAAGTCAGCATCTTCTTTCTGCCACGACCAGGTAGTCAACAGTGCCCTTTACCTTGAATTTGCGAATGATGCTTCCTATGGTGTCTCTTGGTATGTTTAACATCTTTGCAATCTTCTTATAGCCATTGCCCTTCCTGTGAAGAGTAATCACCTGTTTTCTTGTCTTCCTGGACCATTCTCTTGACCTCACCATGTTTGTAACCACACCAGTAAATGTCTAGAAGGAGCTGAGTATCACAGTCATTTTAAAGCTGCCTAATTGGTGCTTATTAGGCTTTATTGCTGCTCCCTGATATCCACAGGTGTTTTCAATACCTGATTGAAAACACTTCATTGAACCTCTGTTCTTCAGAGTGGTAGTCTTTAAGGGGTTGAATAATTATGTCAATGAAGAATTCACAAAAGAAACATTTACTACTGTATTACAAAAGTAATTGATGTCATTTTAGTTGCATATGGTTCTTTAAGAAGTCCTTGTAGGATTTCATTCTGAATACAATTACAAATGTACACTAAATTTCCTAAAACCATTTACAGCATTGGGGGTTGAATAATTTTGAACACAGCTGTATATATACACACACAAAAAAATATATATATATATATAATATATATATATATACACACACACACACACACATATATATATATATTCACATAAATACATATATATACATACAGACACACACACATATACAGTAAGGAAAATAAGTATTTGAACACCCTGCTATTTTGCAAGTTCCCCCACTTAGAAATCATGGAGGGGTCTAAAATTGTCATCGTAGGTGCATGTCCACTGTGCATGTCCACTGCTCCATGCAAGATCTCACCTCGTAGGGGCCCCAATGATCCTAAGGAGGTTAGAAATCAGCCCAGAACTACACGGGAGGAGCTGGTCAATGACCTGAAAAAAGCTGGGACCACCGTTTCCAAGGTTACTGTTGGTAATACACTAAGACGTCATGGTTTGAAATCATGCATGGCACGGAAGGTTCCCCTGCTTAAACCAGCACGTCCAGGCATGTCTTAAGTTTGCCAATGACCATTTGGATGATCCAGAGGAGTCATGGGAGAAAGTCATGTGGTCAGATGAGACCAATTAGAACTTTTGGGTCATAATTCCACTAAACGTGTTTGGAGGAAGAAGAATGATGAGTACCATCCCAAGAACACCATCCCTACTGTGAAGCATGGGGGTGGTAGCATCATGCTTTGGGGTGTTTTCTGCACATGGGACAGGGCGACTGCACTGTATTAAGGAGAGGATGACCGGGGCCATGTATTGCGAGATTTTGGAGAACAACCTCCTTCCCTCAGAGCATTGAAGATGGGTCGAGGCTGGGTCTTCCAACATGACAATGACCCGAAGCACACAGCCAGGATAACCAAGGAGTGGCTCTGTAAGAAGCATATCAAGATTCTGGCATGGCCTAGCCAGTCTCCGGACCTAAACCCAATAGAGTATCTTTGGAGGGAGCTCAAACTCCGTGTTCCTCAGCAACAGGCCAGAATCCTGACTGATCTAGAGAAGATCTGTGTGGAGGAGTGGGCCAAAATCCCTCCTGCAGTGTGTGCAAACCTGGTGAAAAACTACAGGAAACGTTTGACCTCTGTAATTGCAAACAAAGGCTACTGTACCAAATATTAACGTTGACTTTCTCAGGTGACCCCTCCATGATTTCTAAGTGGGAGAACTTGCAAAATAGTAGGGTGTTCAAATACTTATTTTCCTCACTGTATATATATATATATATATATATATATATATATATATATATATATATATATATATATATATACATACATACATATACACACACACACGTATATGCATACATATATACACACACACACGTATATGCATACATATATACAAACACACACACGCACACAATGTTCTAATAAAGACATTCATTTACTGTGGTTCCTTGGAGGCATGAAGAACTTCCTTGAAATCTTAAATATGCACACACAAGATTTAAACATCGCGGCTCAACACACACTACAAGATTTTGCTACATTTATTATGCCGGAGGAAGCGCCTCACGTGATCTAAAGGAGACATGTAAAAGCGGGTGTAAAAAACAAAAGCGGAAGATTAAACGATTGTGGATGAGAAAATGGAAAAAGGCAGTCATGTTGTTAAACTAATCCGTTTCGCGGTCGCCATTTCGAAACATTCGACACTTCCGTCTCCTCGTAGACTTGATTCCTATTGGCTATTCTGAATGTACTGACGTAATCATAGCCGTGATCAGATTTAAATGCTTAAATATCAAACAATGTTTAATATCAGGGCGACCCCGATTTGTGTTTGAACAGATTGGGAGGTCCAAGACCGGGAGGTGTTCTGTCTGAGAACAGCTCACATTACAAGATAATCTGTGCCGAAATCTGTGTCAAGGTGCTTGACAAGATTTTTGCTCCGATTCTCGGGAGGGGAAAATCGGGGCAAAATCGAGCTAAAAATCCTGTAGTGTAAGCCCGGCTTTAGGGTCCACTTTCCTGCAGAGTTTAGCTCTGACTTGAATCAAACACACCTGAACAAGTGTCTTCAGGTGAGGTTCAGATCAAGGGTTCAGCTAAACTGATATCCTGCAATGATCAGATTTGAAAACTCTTGGTATAGATCAGTGGTTTTCAATCCTGTCATTGTTTTCACAAATTCACGTTCTGGTTGTTTACATATAGACAATGCCAATATCATTTTCTAAACCTCGCACATTCAATCCTGTTATCAAACACTTGCATTTTCATTTGAATGGCAGAAATGAATAATGTTTTCTATTTCGAGTTGAAAATGATGCTGTGTAGACGGCCCTTTAGTTTAGTTAATGAGGCTTTTCCCTAATAAACTGATCTTAATTAGGTGAGTTAAATAAGATTGATTGTTTGAAATGTTCATAGCAGTGGTTCTCCACTACCAGGATTGAAAACCATTGTTATAGAATATAATCTCAGACCTAACATCTTATTGCATATTAATATCTCTCCTTTTTGTGTTTACTCTCCCACGCATTAGTTGAACATGCCCTTCCTGTTTTCACTTCTCTGCCACTGCTTTTCCCATCTGACTCTGCAGCACCAAAGAAACCGGTCCCAATCAGTGAGGGTCTTTTTCACATTCTCAATCCTGATACCTACCTTCATTGGCGCATGTTTTCCAGTCCTGTCTTACTGGTTGGGGAGGAGAACTGTATGGTGTTTGTAGGTACAACCCCAGTTCTAACATTTCCCAAAGACTTGCTCCATGAGGGGCCACTATACCTCCAGGCTTTTTACTATGCATTTCATCTCACATACCCAAAGTGTATTGCAACACTCTTGTCTGAAGTTCTGAGAGATGACATCCACGAGCAGGATGCAACCCCCTCGTACAAAAAGGCCATTCATGAATGGGGAATGTTTGTTGACTAAAAATTGTTTCAAGTGTTGTATGGCTGAGGCTCTGAGACACCTGTAGTGTTATTTTTGTTCTATTTGTGCTGTTAGGAAGTTTCTCCTATTTTCATTAGTGTTTCGTCTATCTTCCATTAAATAATGGAATACATTAGACTGACTTCTGTTTGAGGCTTATGGGCAGAAACGTAGTCGTCCACCATCACTTCCAGGTTACCTAAGGAAGAAATGCCAGTGCGTCCCCTGACCCATGGGGTTGGGAAAGGCCGGCCCACTAGAATTTCAAAAGGTGACAGTTTAGTAGTTGAAGATAGGATCATTCTCATTTCTGTGAGTACTACCGGGAAAACAACCGTCCAATTTCAGCCTGTTTCAATGCAGGCTTTAGTAATACGTTCCTTAATGGTTCTGTTTGTTCTCTCTACCACTCCAGCTGACTGTGGGTGATAGGGAATATTAAAATGCCAGTCAATTGCTAAGCATTTAGCCAAAAGTTGTGTTACCTTCGAAGCAAAAGGTGTGCCGTTATCACTTTCAATCATGCTAGAAATGCCAAACCTAGAGATGATCTCTTTTGTTAATATTTTGACAACCGTTTTAGCATTCTCTGTCACACATGCAAATGCTTCTGGCCACTTGCTGAATCTGTCAACTATAACCAACAGATATCTCAAATTTCCTACAGGTGGCATATGTGTAAAAATATTTGGCCACTTTGGCAGGGAGTTGAACAGCATTTAAAAGGTCGTCTATGAGATTAAAATGTGCTATGGGCTTTCCATCAGCTGTTTTAAAGTCTCTTTACTTCCATGTTTCTGCAAAATCATGCACAACACCATAAGCAGACTTAGAATCAGTGTATATAGTCACTACTTCACCTTCAGACAACTGACATGTCTTGTAAGTGCCACCAACTCTGCAGCTGTGTGCAGATGTGTATGGTAATGATTTAGCTTCAACTATTACATCAGGTAATCTTACAACCGCATATCCACATAAATACACATCATCAGAAGGTTTTGAACATGAACATCTACATATAGACAATCCCCCTCTTCCAGGGCCGTATCTAAAAGATCAGACCTACAAGAGGTCTCTTGTCCAATGTGTTTAAGGCAATCATGTGTGTCGTCAAAACCATCTAAATCTATAAAGTCTAGCAGATCACGCAGCACTACTACAGCTGAATGCGGCTGAGAAGAGGCTTAATGGTGAACTTTTCTGGCTTCATGAGTGTGGTTTCATAACCAGATCTATGTTGTGCTGTCATATGTTGTGTGTTGAGGTTGTGTAAAATAGCTGTTAGCTGATGTGAGGTGTTCAGTATCAAAGGATGTGACAGCACCGTTTTCTCAGCATCTCAGACCATCAGAGCCGCAGCAGCTACTGCACGCAAGCACGAGGGAAACCCTTGTGTTATGTTGTGTACAGATTCAGAAAAGATACACAACAGGTAGATATCTTTCACCGTGTTCCTGGGCCAGAATCTCCACAGCCGTACCACCACGTTCTTCACATAAAGGTGAAAAGGCTTAGTATCATTCTGAAGACCTAGAGCTGGAGCAGACTGTAGAGCCTTCTTGAGGGCAGCAAAACTATCAGTCATTTCATGAGTCCACAGAATGAGATGTGATGATGGAGCTTTGTGATCAATTGCACTACGCAAAACTTTATCATGCCGTGTGCAGTCAGGGATCCATGCTCGCAGTAGTTCATCAGTCCCAAGAAGCTCTGCATCTGTTTCACAGTCTGAGGTCTTGAAAACCTGCTCACAAGCTGCACTCGCTCCTTAACATTGTGTTAACATTGTGAATGAAAATGTGTGTTTGTGTGACTTTTCTTTATATATATATATATATATATATATATATATATATATATATATATATATATATATATATATATATATATATGTGTATGTGTGTGTGTGTGTGTGTGTGTATATGTATTTATTTAAAAAGAACAAGATTAATATTATTCCAAATAGAGGAATTTGGAAAACATTTGAATTATTGTTATTCGGTAATAAATTGCTGAATAAAATATAGGAGCTTGTTATTGTTCTCCAGATTCATTCTAGTGATGCAGAACCCTCTCTGTATTATATCCTGAAAAATATTTGGGTCTTAAATCAACAGAAATGTAAATTGTCAAGCTCAAATGTCAAGCAGAGGAGTAAAATGTAAAGGTTGTTAAGGACATTACTATGTCTATAAAATAAACAATGTAATCAATATAAAAGTAAATATTTTGTAGTGATTTTAACAGTTCCATCTGATTCACTGCCCACTGCTGCCTGAAAATTCCACTTTGCTAATGTCAGTAAAGTTACTTCAATATGTTCATTTACACCCTCATTTATATACTTTGAAATATCACCCTAATCACACGGACTCTATATTTATTTACATTACTTTTGTGTGACTGATTAAACATTATATGCAGCTGATATGTAGATTAATATAGCTAATATAACTATAACAAAATAGTTTTGTGTCCAGATTTGATTTAAATAATCATCCAAATATTAACACTTAAAATAAACAATCTTAACTGTGGCAAAAAAAAAGTCTTTGATAATGTTTCTATTCACAATATTGTTATTTTTATATTTTAACATCTGAGAATTTTATCATTATTATTATTATTTTATTATTATTATTATATTTTAACATTGACTAATAATATAGTGATAATAATAATAATAATAATAATAATAACATAACATTGACTACTAATATATGTCCACTTGACAAAAGTTTGTTTTGTCAAGTGGACATATATTAGTAGTCAATGTTATGTTATTATTATTATTATTATTATTATTATTATTATTATTATTATTATTATATTTTAATAGTTAATGCCCCGTATCTATAAACTAAAGCAAGACTTACTGTAAGTAAATGAATCAGCAGGAGGAGCAGCTCAGTGAGGAAATGTCCAGTAGATAATTAAACTAATATACAGTCATCACACTAAACCATATGATATCTTCTACATCTCCATGGTTACAACATGAGGCGCTTCTGAGCAAAGAATGGGCTTCTGTAGATAATAAACTTTTAAGATATTAAGAAATTTCCAAAAAGTGGTGTAGAAAGAAAGAAAGAAAGAAAGAAAGAAAGAAAGAAAGAAAGAAGAATAAATAAAACTATTTTTCTTCTATACTTTATATTAAATGATTATAGTTTTATGGGTGTTTTTGTATGAAATATTATATAATACATCATATACATATTATATACATCCAGGTGTGTGTGTGTGTGTGTGTGTGTGTGTGTGTGTGTGTGTGTGTGGCACTGATCCCATACTGGGTTGATCACCTGATACTAGTAAGAAATAGAGATCAGATCAGAGAGAAAATAAAGAATGGATTGGGTCTGATCCTGTAGCATAAAGATAGAAAGTCTATTAAATACTAAATAAAGGACAAAGTAATACATGTGATTTGGACTCCTTCTGCTCTGGGCTTTTTCACATCAACTCCTCAGATCCTGTAGATAAACGTGTTCTCGGTTTGCAGACACGGAAATGCAGGAACACTGGAGTCTTCACACACAATTGTTCATCACCATTAAAATCTAGAAGAGAAAGAAGTGAATCAGTAACAGTAGTAAATAACGCTGATGTAGTAAATAACACTGATGTAGTAAATAACACTAATGTAATAAATAACACTAATGTAGTAAATAACACTGATGTAGTAAATAACACTAATGTAGTAAATAACACTGATGTAGTAAATAACACTGATGTAGTAAATAACACTAATGTAGTAAATAACACTGATGTAGTAAATAACACTAATGTAGTAAATAACACTGATGTAGTAAATAACACTGATGTAGTAAATAACACTAATGTAGTAAATAACGCTGATGTAGTAAATAACGCTGATGTAGTAAATAACACTGATGTAGTAAATAACACTAATGTAGTAAATAACACTAATGTAGTAAATAACACTGATGTAGTAAATAACACTAATGTAGTAAATAACACTGATGTAGTAAATAACACTGATGTAGTAAATAACTAATGTAGTAAATAACTGATGTAGTAAATAACACTGATGTAGTAAATAACACTGATGTAGTAAATAACTGATGTAGTAAATAACACTAATGTAGTAAATAACACTGATGTAGTAAATAACACTGATGTAGTAAATAACACTAATGTAGTAAATAACACTGATGTAGTAAATAACACTAATGTAGTAAATAACACTAATGTAGTAAATAACACTGATGTAGTAAATAACACTGATGTAGTAAATAACACTAATGTAGTAAATAACACTAATGTAGTAAATAACACTGATGTAGTAAATAACGCTAATGTAGTAAATAACACTAATGTAGTAAATAACACTAATGTAGTAAATAACACTGATGTAGTAAATAACACTGATGTAGTAAATAACTGATGTAGTAAATAACACTGATGTAGTAAATAACACTGTAGTAAATAACACTAATGTAGTTAATAACACTGATGTAGTAAATAACATTAATGTAGTCAATAACACTGATGTAGTAAATAACACTAATGTAGAAAATAACACTAATGTAGTAAATAACACTGATGTAGTAAATAACACTAATCATTACATTAGTTTCAGTGTTTATATAAAACAGATTATTACTCACTTCAGTGTCTGTAGTTTGTAACGTTTATCATCTTTCAGATCAGAGAGACACTTCACTCCTGAGTCTCCTACTTTATTCCCAGACAGATTCAGTTCTCTCAGGTGTGAGGGGTTTGATCTCAGAGCTGAAGCGAGAGCAGCACAGCCTTCATCTGATACTCCACAATCATACAACCTGCAGATACACAATGACACACACTTCACTCTCTCAGTTTCTACACATTACACATCCTGTGTGTTCTTTCCACTAGAAAGAAAGAGAGAAAGAGAGAGAGAGAGAGAGAGAGAGAGAGAGAGAGAGAGAGGGAGAGAGAGAGGGAGAGAGAGGGAGAAAAAGAGTATGGTGGCTAAGTGCAAATCAGAAAACAAATTAAATTAGAAAACACGAACAACTGCAAAAACAAAAATATCAAATTGGAAAACACAAGGAAGATTCAGACAAAGGAAAAAGGGAGGTAGTGAATGAAACACTGATCACTGGACGAGACACCTGTCATTCAAGATATACAGGAAGTATGAATTCTGTGCACCTAGAAGGTCCCATCTAAGAACTTTAACTGTGAAGGACATTATCTTTAGACTTGTAATGAACAATAACAAAGACGACTTTCTTGTTCATAAAATACTTCTGATAGGAAAATTTTATATACACAAATTTAAATATTTGAAAGTGAAACCGCCGTCTTTTGCATTTTATAATTTAGTTTATTTCTTTCACAAAAGCCCTTAAAGTGAATAAAAAGAAAAATGCAATTAATCTTATGTCCTTCTTAGAACAATATGATTTTATCTTTTTATTTAATTTTATAATTATTACAAATTGTATTTATTTATCTAATTCTTTCCCTCTTTCCCCTAAATATGTGTGTATATATTGTATTTTCATGCACCTGTTCTGTGTATTGTAATGTAAATTGTACTGGTTATTGCTTACCAAAACAAGGGAGAGAGGAGAGAGAGAGAGAGAGAGAGAGAGAGAGAGAGAGAGAGAGAGAGAGAGAGAGAGAGAGAGAGAGAGAGAGAGAGAGAGAGAGAGAGAGAGAGAGAGAGAGAGAGAGAGAGAGAGAGAGAGAGAGGGAGGGAGGGAGAGAGAGAGGGATGGAGGAGAGACTTGACTTTTAGGTCTCTTTATTGCTAAAAGGTAAAAAATATTTAGAAAAGTTGGAACATTTGATTGAATTGAAACTTTAAGTTGCAGAAAGCCGTCATGATCAACATCACAAATACATTCATTTATTCCCCATTTGCACTGAAAAGTTTCCATGTTCCTGAACATCTGCTGATATACGAACTGGATTTTTACTCGTGTTTGTATTAAACCCCTAAAAACAGCATCAATTCAGTTCATTCTTTTCCATTTCACTTCCTTTTCTACACAATCATATGATCATTTCTCTTCCCCCAAAAAAAAGTTCAGTAGTAGCTGAGTATCTTTCCTGCTCTTTGTATATTTGGGGCCATAAACAAAGTGTTTACATTTCCATGTGCAGCATCAAGCAGACGCCCGTGTCCAGAGCGACGTCCAGAAGTGCTTTAAGCCTCAATACACTTTACATGCACTTTCCCGATCTCCCACCACTGACTCATAGATTCAACACATTCAAACCTCTTCTTCTCTTTTTTCCATTCTTTCCAAAAGTGTTTGAAGTTTTCACACAATGTTTTTTCCTGTAAAGTTTATGACTGAAATGCCAGTAGGAACTTCTGTGTTCTTGTTATTAGTGTGCACTGACTGGGATTAGTTTATGGTCTGAAAGTGGTGTAGGAGAAGATCAGAGTGTGTGAGCGTGTTCCTCATGGTGTGTGTGATATGTAGAACATGTCTAAACGTGCTGCAGAAACCCTGCCTGTGTGGAACTTCACCCACGTGTACTGACGTGTTTGTGGGTTGTTTTCTCCATCTGTCTGAGAAGTTCAGGATTTAGTTCTTACTCTTGCTGATTCAGCATGTGGTCTCCCCCCAGGAGAATAAAGTCCCTCTACTGGTGTTTTCTTCTCTAACGTTCTCTAACTTAGAGAAAAGCTTCACCCTCTCTGACCCTGTGTTAGGAGCAGAAATATTTACAAACAAAACATTGAAGTGGTTGATTTCAGCTCTCACTATGAGAGTCTACCTGCTTCTACCTCATCCTGTGAGAAGATTTGTGTTTAACATTAGGTGAGAACAGAAAGGCGACTCCAGCACTAATATTAGATCCATGACTCAAGATTTTTCCTCCTTTCCACCACAAGCCCCAATCCACCTCATTGTCCTCGTCACTATGTGTCTCCTGCAGGAAGATTATACTCAGTTTCTTTAAGCCTTTACTTTCTGAAGTATTTCTATTTTTTTCTGTTCTTTATCTCATTTACGCTCAGGGATCCCACCTGCAGAATCTCCATGAGAAAGAGAGAGAGATAATAGAGAGCTGATAGAGAGGAAAACAGGAGAGGAAACATGATGACTATGTAGATTTCCCCTTGTTAGACTCTTTTCCAGGTTGTTCAGCGTGTCTGATTGCTGTTGAGAGTTTGTTTAATGAAGATGTTTCTGCTGTGGTGTGGTTCAGAGAGAACATGTTTTCCTCAGAAGACACAAACTTTTCTAGATGGGGAAAGAGATCGCTTACTTCAACATCTCCTTTTCCTTTAGTCTCATCCAAAATCTGTTTATTTGTTCGACAGAGTAAAGATCCTTTTCAGACGTGACCATTGTTCCTCATCTCTGATGCTCTCAAGAGAACGCTGAGATAAATCACTCAGCTGCTCGGTCAGGGCTTCCTCCATCTCACAAGCCTGAGATCCCTCAGCTCCCTCAGACACCACCTGATCTCCTTCTTCACTTCTTACTGGACTTTTCACTCTCTTCTCTAACTTTACCATTCACATCACTGACCATCACACACATCACTGACCATCACACTCACATCACTGACCATCACACACTCATCACTGACCATCACTCACATCACTGACCATCACACACTCATCACTGACCATCACACTCACATCACTGACCATCACACACTCATCACTGACCATCACACTCATCACTGACCATCACACTCATCACTGACCATCACTCATCACTGACCATCACTCACATCACTGACCATCACACCACATCACTGACCATCACACTCATCACTGACCATCACACTCATCACTGACCATCACACCACATCACTGACCATCACACTCACATCACTGACCATCACACCACATCACTGACCATCACACCATCACTGACCATCACACTCATCACTGACCATCACACATCACTGACCATCACACTCATCACTGACCATCACACTCACATCACTGACCATCACACTCACATCACTGACCATCACACTCTCATCACTGACCATCACACTCACATCACTGACCATCACACTCACATCACTGACCATCACACACTCATCACTGATCAAGAGAGAGAAAAGAAGAAACATGTAAAGTGAGATGTTTGAAATCTGAATTTCAAACAGCAATTTTTGCTTTCTTAAATTAATGTACAAGTGCATTAATCATTTAGTACCTGAGCCACTAAGTTCATTTATTGAGAGACAGAGCAGCACTCATCACTGACCATCACACACTCATCACTGACCATCACACTCTCATCACTGACCATCACACCACATCACTGACCATCACACTCACATCACTGACCATCACTCATCACTGACCATCACACACTCATCACTGACCATCACACTCTCATCACTGACCATCACACATCACTGACCATCACACACTCATCACTGACCATCACACTCTCATCACTGACCATCACTCATCACTGACCATCACACACTCATCACTGACCATCACACACATCACTGACCATCACTCATCACTGACCATCACTCATGACTAGTAGGTAAGAGTTGTATATGATATATGTGTGTATGTAAACTTTACAGGTAAATCTCATGGGTACATTTTATTGTGTATGACTAGGGACAGGAATTGTCCATATCATGGTACAGTGGAACCCGCTTATCTCGCCCTCGGTTACCTCGACAACCCTATTAAGTCGACGTTTTGAAGTGGAACCGCCAAATTCTCGCTTTTCTAAGCATTTTTATCGGTTATGTGAAAATTTCCATCTTCAAAAGAGCAGCCTGAGAGAGTCTAAGAGAGAGAGAGAGAGAGAGAGAGAGAGAGAGAGAGAGAGAGAGAGAGAGATTTTATACACCTTTATTATACAGAGACATGAAAACCTATACAAACCAACTTAAGTCAAAACAAATGAAACAAACAAACAAGCAAAGTCAAAACATAAACCCAAACTCAAATTAACAACATATCAAAAATATTTCTCCATCAATTACAACACAAATAATGTTATTAAAACACCACTGTAGTTCACAAGACTCCAAATCATTCAGTAGTTGATACAATTTCAATTCAACACTCACTCTAGCTTTTATAAAAGATTTAGAAACAGTTACAACATTATCATTTGGTCTGTTTTCAATTCTGTTTCTCCTTGTGACATATATTACAAGTTTTGTTTGTCCAACAATAAAATTAATCAACTGCCATTTTATTCTCTGCTTTTGACAAAATCTCAATCCTAAACTAAAAGCAGTAGGAGAGAAGTTTTCCTGACACCTTAAAAATACACCCTTCATCAAGGTAAAGACTGATCCCAATCTGAAACATTCTGACAAAACACTTCTACAGCTCTTTTCCTTCAGCTAAACTCAGATCCATCTCTTTTAGACCTTCTATATCCAGCAGTGTGCTACACATACCTCTTACATCAGGAGAAATGGTGATTTTGGCTTCCATCAGCAAAGTTTTGTAACAGAATTAGTTCTTCCTCTGTTAATCTTTTTTCCACAGTTTTAAAATAAATTCAGTATGGCATGAGGACCTCTGACCTAAAATGGCGGCCAGTGCAGGAGCATCACTTAAATGAGGCCCAGCCACATTAATTACATATTAGAAACTAAAATAATACAAAAGTCAATAAAAGTCATGATGATAAAAGATAAAAATTAAATCAACACTAATTTAAACTAACAAACAAAAGTAAAAAAATAAAACTATAAAGTTCCTCCTCAGAACATTGATGCTGAACCTAAAAGCTCTGCTTCAGTCTCACTATTAGAGAATGTGTGTTACTGAGGAGCAGGTCATGTGACTCTCAGAGAGATGATCTTACCTCAGTTTCTCCAGTTTACAGTGAGGATTCTCCAGTACAGCAGAGAGACACTTCACTCCTGAGTCTCCTACTTTATTCCCAGACAGATCCAGATCTCTCAGGTGTGAGGGGTTTGATCTCAGAGCTGAAGCGAGAGCAGCACAGCCTTCATCTGATACTCCACAATCATACAACCTGCAGATACACAATGACACACACTTCACTCTCTCAGTTTCTACACATTACACATCCTTTGTGTGTTTTAAACTGAGTGGTGTGGATGGATGGATGTGTGGATGGATGTGTGGATGGATGTGTAGATGGATGTGTAGATGGATGGACGGATGGATGGATGTGTGGATGGATGGATGGATGGATGTGTAGATGGATGGATGGATGATGGATGGATGGATGATGGATGGATGTAGATGGATGGACGGATGGACGGACGGATGGATGGATGGATGGATGTGTGGATGGATGGATGGATGATAGCAGAAATATAAAAAATAGATTGTGTAAATGAGAAAATTCAGATAAATAAACTAAATATTGAAACAGTTTATTTACTGACAAGAACAAGTCTGTTTCTTTTATGCAGTGTGTGTGTGTGTGTGTGTGTGTGTGTGTGTGTGTGTGTCAGAAAGAAAGAAAGAAAGAAAGAAAGAAAGAAAGAAAGAAAGAAAGAAAGAAAGAAAGAAAGAAAGAAAGAAAGAAAGAAAGAAAGAAAGAAAGAAAGAAAGAAAGAAAGAAAGAAAGAAAGAAAGAAAGAAAGAAAGAAAGAAAGAAAGAAAGAAAGAAAGAAAGAAAGAAAGAAAGAAAGAAAGAAAGAAAGAAAGAAAGAAAGAAAGAAAGAAAGAAAGAAAGAAAGAAAGAAAGAAAGAAAGAAAGAAAGAAAGAAAGAAAGAAAGAAAGAAAGAAAGAAAGAAAGAAAGAAAGAAAGAAAGAAAGAAAGAAAGAAAGAAAGAAAGAAAGAAAGAAAGAAAGAAAGAAAGAAAGAAAGAAAGAAAGAAAGAAAGAAAGAAAGAAAGAAAGAAAGAAAGAAAGAAAGAAAGAAAGAAAGAAAGAAAGAAAGAAAGAAAGAAAGAAAGAAAGAAAGAAAGAAAGAAAGAAAGAAAGAAAGAAAGAAAGAAAGAAAGAAAGAAAGAAAGAAAGAAAGAAAGAAAGAAAGAAAGAAAGAAAGAAAGAAAGAAAGAAAGAAAGAAAGAAAGAAAGAAAGAAAGAAAGAAAGAAAGAAAGAAAGAAAGAAAGAAAGAAAGAAAGAAAGAAAGAAAGAAAGAAAGAAAGAAAGAAAGAAAGAAAGAAAGAAAGAAAGAAAGAAAGAAAGAAAGAAAGAAAGAAAGAAAGAAAGAAAGAAAGAAAGAAAGAAAGAAAGAAAGAAAGAAAGAAAGAAAGAAAGAAAGAAAGAAAGAAAGAAAGAAAGAAAGAAAGAAAGAAAGAAAGAAAGAAAGAAAGAAAGAAAGAAAGAAAGAAAGAAAGAAAGAAAGAAATGGATGGACGGATGGATGGATGGATGGATGGATGGATGTGTGGATGGATGGATGGATGATAGCAGAAATATAAAAATAGATTGTGTAAATGAGAAAATTCAGATAAATAAACTAAATATTGAAACAGTTTATTTACTGACAAGAACAAGTCTGTTTCTTTTATGCAGTGTGTGTGTGTGTGTGTGTGTGTGTGTGTGTGTGTGTGTCAGAAAGAAAGAGAGTGAGTGAGTGAGTGAGTGAGTGAGTGAGTGAGTGAGTGAGTGAGTGAGTGAGTGAGTGAGTGAGTGAGAGAGAGAGAGAGAGAGAGAGAGAGATTTTATACACCTTTATTATACAGAGACATAAAAACCTATACAAACCAACTTAAGTCAAAACAAATGAAACAAACAAACAAGCAAAGTCAAAACATAAACCCAAACTCAAATTAACAACATATCAAAAATATTTCTCCATCAATTACAACACAAATAATGTTATTAAAACACCACTGTAATTCACAAGACTCCAAATCATTCAGTAGTTGATACAATTTCAATTCAACACTCACTCTAGCTTTTATAAAAGATTTAGAAACAGTTACAACATTATCATTTGGTCTGTTTTCAATTCTGTTTCTCCTTGTGACATATATTACAAGTTTTGTTTGTCCAACAATAAAATTAATCAACTGCCATTTTATTCTCTGCTTTTGACAAAATCTCAATCCTAAACTAAAAGCAGTAGGAGAGAAGTTTTCCTGACACCTTAAAAATACACCCTTCATCAAGGTAAAGACTGATCCCAATCTGAAACATTCTGACAAAACACTTCTACAGCTCTTTTCCTTCAGCTAAACTCAGATCCATCTCTTTTAGACCTTCTAGATCCAGCAGTGTGCTACACATACCTCTTACATCAGGAGAAATGGTGATTTTGGCTTCCATCAGCAAAGTTTTGTAACAGAATTAGTTCTTCCTCTGTTAATCTTTTTTCCACAGTTTTAAAATAAATTCAGTATGGCATGAGGACCTCTGACCTAAAATGGCGGCCAGTGCAGGAGCATCACTTAAATGAGGCCCAGCCACATTAATTACATTCCTTAACTTCACCATACCAGAGCCACAAAGTCTTAATGAAGTCTTAATGATAAGTCAAAGCGAGTTCCTTTAACCAAAGGCTCCTCAAGCAACCAAAACAATGACTCTGTTTTACAAACCCTGATAAACCTGAAAAGTCCCCACATTTTAAATAGTCCATGATAAAAAGAAGGAAGTCCTTTGAAATGTAATTGTTTGTGATCCGTAAATACCACAGTACTGTCAAATCCAAGTCCATCGATCTGCTGTAATATGTTCTGAGCCACTTTCCTCCAAACTAGATCTTCAGGCCCAGTTAACAGTCTCTGGATAAACTGCAAGCAAAAAGTTGCAGGTCTACTAAACAGATGCACCAGACCTCGACCTCCTTCTTCCACAGGCAAGAAAAGTACGCTTTAAGGGGCCCAGTAAAGCCAATCCCAAAAAAAAGCCCATCAGCATTGCTTGTAACCTGGAACGCAGTCCGGAAGGAGGTCTACACACACCTTTCTTGTGTAGGAGAGTAATCACAGCTCCCCTACAGCTCACTGGTAAAAAACCCTCAGCTATGCTCTCATTGAGAACATCCAAGAGATCCTCACCCAACACCTCCCAAAAGGCTTTATAAAACTTAATTGGGAGCCCATCAAGTCCTGGAGCTTTTCCCTTCTCCATAATCTGCAATGCCTTCCATAGCTCTTGTGCACACAAAGGCTTCTCTAGTGCCTCCTTTGACTTTTTTTGGAAGCTTCGGTAAATCTTGATAAAAACTGGCAGACATTTCCTCATCATCTTTATATTCACTCCCATACAGATCCTTCTAGAACCTTCCAGCCCTTTGTCTTATTTCAGACAGCACTGTAAGCTCCTGCCCGTTCTCTGATCACAATGAGTGAATGGATCTACTCTGCCATTCTTTCTTTCCAAATGAAAAAGAATTTGGATGGGGCATCCATTTGTGTTCAGTTTTGGTAGCGTGACCTGACCAATGCACCTTTTGCCTTCACGCCTAACAGGTCCGCAAGAAACATCCTTTTGGACTTGAGAACATCAACACTATTTTGTTCTCCAGTAGACTCCAATATTGTTTGTACATCTACAATTTCCTCTTCAAGTTCTTTCATTTTTTCAATAATATTTGTAGAGGCATTGAAAAGTATACTGTTGACATAATAACTTAATTTCAACTTTTCCAACATCCCACCATTGTTTTACATTTATAATCTCTTTTTCTTTCATTTCAATTTCTGCCAAAAAAAAAAAACCTTGCATCACTCCATACGTCTCCATATATCACACAGTTTATGGGTTTCAGTCAAAGTGCACATGGCACGGCTATAAGCTACATGGAGCTCAGCGTGATTCCGATCTAATACACAAATCTCAGTACAATTAAAATCATCACCTAAAAACACATTCATCTGAATTACAACTCTGCAAAATTCCATTATGAGCATTATTAGGAGCAAATACATTAATAAACCCACATTACATACTACATTTTTCAAACTGTGCACGTACCAAAATCAGTCTAGCAGCAATTTCTTGCTTCACCTCAGAAGAGACAGGAGTGAAATGTGCAGCAGAAAGCACAGCTACTCCTCCTCTAGAAGAGCTGATGTGAGAGCACACCACCACCCCTTCCCCTTCTTTCCTCCAATTCATTTCATTTAAAACATCACTGTGCGTCTCCTGAATAAATATCACATCAATTCTCTTTTGTCTTAATAATTTAAATAACAATGTCCTTTTATAAGCATCTCATGCAGCATTTATATTAAGAGCCTTTTCTCAGCACACTCATAAAGAAGAATGAGAGAAGGATCACACACAAGACAAATTTCAGCATGTGAAGGCAGAGAAAACTACATTGTTTCAAACCCCATCCTCTGCCTGAAGTTCTGATCTTCATTTAGCAGGAATTTTCCTTCATCTATATATTTCCTGAACGGTGAACTTTTCTTCACCCTCACTTCTCATTAACATCCCAACAGAATCAACAAACATTTTGTGATCAGGAAAAGAATCTGTAACCTGCACATTCTTCATCTTTATTGATCTTTGTAAAAAAGATTTGACTTTATCAAAAGAATAGTCACTACATGTCTTCCTTCTGCTCTTATTGTCCAGAGTTTCACTGTCACAATCTTCAACAGGACTTTCAACATTCTCACATTCATTAGCTTGTGTTTCAGACCAGTGTTTTAACTTTTCATTCCTCATCTTTACTTTATTCCTTTTTCTCTAACAGGAGGTTTTAAACAGTGCGTCATCACTCACATAATCTGGATTCATTTCTTCTTCAGTGTTTAGCTGCTTTAACAGAATCTATTACTGTTTCCCCCTCTGTCACCTCGAGTTCTCCCCCCGGCATCACTCCTTCCTGCCTCTGGTGCAATAGACCCACCTTCAGCCTGATCACATTCAGCAGAACCAGTGAGAACAGTATCTCCAGCCTGATCACATTCAGCAGAACCAGTGAGAACAGTATCTCCAGCCTGATCCCATTCAGCAGAACCAGTGAGAACAGTATCTCCAGCCTGATCCCATTCAGCAGAACCAGTGAGAACAGTATCTCCAGCCTGATCCCATTCAGCAGAACCAGTGAGAACAGTATCTCCAGCCTGATCCCATTCAGCAGAACCAGTGAGAACAGTATCTCCAGCCTGATCATTCAGCAGAACCAGTGAGAACAGTATCTCCAGCCTGATCACATTCAGCAGAACCAGTGAGAACAGTATCTCCAGCCTGATCCCATTCAGCAGAACCAGTGAGAACAGTATCTCCAGCCTGATCCCATTCAGCAGAACCAGTGAGAACAGTATCTCCAGCCTGATCATTCAGCAGAACCAGTGAGAACAGTATCTCAGCCTGATCATTCAGCAGAACCAGTGAACAGTATCTCAGCCTGATCATTCAGCAGAACCAGTGAGAACAGTATCTCCAGCCTGATCCATTCAGCAGAACCAGTGAACAGTATCTCAGCCTGATCATTCAGCAGAACCAGTGAACAGTATCTCAGCCTGATCATTCAGCAGAACCAGTGAACAGTATCTCAGCCTGATCATTCAGCAGAACCAGTGAGAACAGTATCTCCAGCCTGATCACATTCAGCAGAACCAGTGAACAGTATCTCAGCCTGATCATTCAGCAGAACCAGTGAACAGTATCTCAGCCTGATCATTCAGCAGAACCAGTGAGAACAGTATCTCAGCCTGATCATTCAGCAGAACCAGTGAACAGTATCTCCAGCCTGATCATTCAGCAGAACCAGTGAACAGTATCTCAGCCTGATCATTCAGCAGAACCAGTGAACAGTATCTCAGCCTGATCCCATTCAGCAGAACCAGTGAGAACAGTATCTCAGCCTGATCATTCAGCAGAACCAGTGAACAGTATCTCAGCCTGATCATTCAGCAGAACCAGTGAACAGTATCTCCAGCCTGATCATTCAGCAGAACCAGTGAACAGTATCTCAGCCTGATCATTCAGCAGAACCAGTGAACAGTATCTCAGCCTGATCATTCAGCAGAACCAGTGAACAGTATCTCAGCCTGATCATTCAGCAGAACCAGTGAACAGTATCTCAGCCTGATCATTCAGCAGAACCAGTGAACAGTATCTCAGCCTGATCACATTCAGCAGAACCAGTGAACAGTATCTCAGCCTGATCCCATTCAGCAGAACCAGTGAGAACAGTATCTCAGCCTGATCATTCAGCAGAACCAGTGAACAGTATCTCAGCCTGATCATTCAGCAGAACCAGTGAGAACAGTATCTCAGCCTGATCACATTCAGCAGAACCAGTGAACAGTATCTCAGCCTGATCACATTCAGCAGAACCAGTGAACAGTATCTCAGCCTGATCATTCAGCAGAACCAGTGAACAGTATCTCAGCCTGATCATTCAGCAGAACCAGTGAACAGTATCTCAGCCTGATCCCATTCAGCAGAACCAGTGAGAACAGTATCTCAGCCTGATCACATTCAGCAGAACCAGTGAACAGTATCTCAGCCTGATCACATTCAGCAGAACCAGTGAACAGTATCTCAGCCTGATCACATTCAGCAGAACCAGTGAGAACAGTATCTCAGCCTGATCACATTCAGCAGAACCAGTGAACAGTATCTCAGCCTGATCACATTCAGCAGAACCAGTGAACAGTATCTCAGCCTGATCACATTCAGCAGAACCAGTGAGAACAGTATCTCAGCCTGATCATTCAGCAGAACCAGTGAGAACAGTATCTCAGCCTGATCATTCAGCAGAACCAGTGAGAACAGTATCTCCAGTTTACAGTGAGGATTCTCCAGTACAGCAGAGAGACACTTCACTCCTGAGTCTCCTACTTTATTCCCAGACAGATCCAGTTCTCTCAGGTGTGAGGGGTTTGATCTCAGAGCTGAAGCGAGCAGCACAGCCTTCATCTGATACTCCACAATCCCACAACCTGCAGATACACAATGACACACACTTCACTCTCTCAGTTTCTACACATTACACATCCTGTGTGTGTGTGTGAGAGAGAGAGAGTGTGTGTGTGTGAGAGAGAGAGAGAGTGTGTGTGTGTGTGTGTGTGTGAGAAAGAGAGCAAGAAAGAAAGAGAGAGCAAGAGAGAGAGCGAGAGAGAGTGTTCATAGACTGTTCATAGACTTCAGTTCAGCATTCAACACAATCATTCCTCAGCACCTGATCGAGAAGCTGAGCCTACTGGGCCTGAACACCTCCCTCTGCAACTGGATCCTGGACTTCCTGACTGAGAGACCTCAGTCAGTACGGATCGGGAACAGCATCTCCAGCACCACCACACTGAACACTGTTCTGTTTACATTTTTCTGCTACTGTGCACCTTATTCTATCACGACAGGTTTTACTGGTGGAGCTATTGCTATTTTTATTTTATATTTTGTGTATTGTGTATTGTCCTGCACTGTCCTGTGTTATCTTGCACTGTTTTGTGTTGTCTTTTGCAGTGTTTGCACCAGTTGCACACATGCACTTTATGTGGCGAGGATCTTAGTTCCTGGCCCTGTGTTCTTCTGTTCTGTGACTGTTGTTTTATTTTGTTGTATGTAGCACCTGGGTTCAGGAGAAACGTTGTTTCATTTCACTGTGTACTGCATCAGCTATATATGGTTGAAATGACAATAAAAGCTTCTTGACTTGACTTAAATCATCTCAGACTGCTGACACAAGAAAACTGCAGTAAATGACCAGTAGGTGGCAGTGTAAGGTGTATTTCAGCTCATTTTCACAGCAGGGGATTAGAAGTAGAGCAGCACTAATGACCAAATGAATGTGGAGGAAAAACAGAAATAAATGTGGGATTTTTTACTCTTAGAAGATCTTAAACATTTGCAGTTCAATAAAGAAGTTGTCTTCTTCTTCTTCTTCTTCTTCTTCTTCTTCTTCTTCTTCTTCTTCTTCTTCTTCTTCTTCTTCTTCTTCTCCCATTAGGGGTCGCCACAGCGGATCATCCGTCTCCATACCACCCTGTCCTCTACATCTGCCTCTTTTACACCAACTACCTGCATGTCTTCCCTCACCACATCCATGAACCTCCTTCTTGGCCTTCCTCTTTTCCTCCTACCTGGTGGCTCCATCCTCAGCATTCTTCTACCAATATAATTCATGTCCCTCCTCTGCACATGTCCAAACCATCTCAATCTCGCCTCCCTCACCTTGTCTCCAAAACATCCTACATGCGCTGTCCCTCTAATAAACTCATTTCTAATCTTATCCATCCTCGTCACTCCCAATGAAAACCTCAACATCTTCAGCTCTGCTACCTCCAGCTCCACCTCCTGTCTTTTACTCAATGCCACTGTCTCTAATCCATACAACATTGCAGGTCTCACCACAGTCCTATAAACTTTCCCTTTCATTTTTGCAGATACCCTACTATCACAAATCACTCCTGTCACTCTTCTCCACCCACTCCACCCTGCCTGCACTCTTTTCTTCACTTCTCTAACACACTCTCCATTACTTTGCACTGTTGACCCCAGGTACCTGAATTCCTCCACCTTCTGAAGTTGTAAATGAAGATAAGATGAATGAGAGCAGCAGCACAAACACACGTCGCTCTGAGAAAAAGAGAACGGAACTGGGAAGTCCAGAGCAATGCAAGCTGACACACACTTCATCATTCTGCAAACGGAGCAGAGGGGAATCTCTGACAATGAAGAATAATATGGTAAGACGTCTAGAAACAGGTTGAAAAAGCAATGATGATGATTTGAAGATGATGTGTGTGTTATGGAGGACCGTCTCCCTTCTCTTGTCCAATCACAAGATCATATTAAACCTGACCAATGATTATTGCTGTGATTGAGATTCCTGTCATTATGTGTACAAGAGGTGTAAAGGTATTGCTGCTTTCTGTTCAAAGTCATGAATCAGGTTCTTTCTCTCTGTTTAACTGGAGTTTTATTCACACATGGATCTAATTCTCAGTGCATTAATGATTAGTGGAAGTGAGAAGTTTCATTACTGATAGATTTGTTCTGGATGTTGTACTGCTACAGCAAATTTCACCTGAAAACAACACTGTATACAACAATTCACTGCAGCTTTTAGTGAGTTCTTGTGTCTCTCAGAGAGATGATCTTACCTCAGTATCTCCAGTTTACAGTGAGGATTCTCCAGTACAGCAGAGAGACACTTCACTCCTGAGTCTCCTACTTTATTCCCAGACAGATCCAGTTCTCTCAGGTGTGAGGGGTTTGATCTCAGAGCTGAAGCGAGAGCAGCACAGCCTTCATCTGATACTCCACAACACCACAACCTGCAGATACACAATGACACACACTTCATCATTCTGCAAACGGAGCAGAGGGAATCTCTGACAATGAAGAATAATATGGTAAGACGTCTAGAAACAGGTTGAAAAAGCAATGATGATGATTTGAAGATGATGTGTGTGTTATGGAGGACCGTCTCCCTTCTCTTGTCCAATCACAAGATCATATTAAACCTGACCAATGATTATTGCTGTGATTGAGATTCCTGTCATTATGTGTACAAGAGGTGTAAAGGTATTGCTGCTTTCTGTTCAAAGTCATGAATCAGGTTCTTTCTCTCTGTTTAACTGGAGTTTTATTCACACATGGATCTAATTCTCAGTGCATTAATGATTAGTGGAAGTGAGAAGTTTCATTACTGATAGATTTGTTCTGGATGTTGTACTGCTACAGCAAATTTCACCTGAAAAACAACACTGTATACAACAATTCACTGCAGCTTTTAGTGAGTTCTTGTGTCTCTCAGAGAGATGATCTTACCTCAGACCTTTCACTTTACACTCAGGATTCTCCAGTAGAGCAGAGAGATGCTTCAGTCCTGAGTCTTCTAGATTATTCCCAAACAGATTCAGTGTATTGACAGTCAGATGCAGTTCTCTCAGACTGAAGGTTTCTGAGTTGAGCACTGAGATCAGAGCTTCTCCACTTCTCCCTGTAATTTCACTGCATCTGATACTGAAGGAAATAAAAGATAATGAACAGAAATGCAGAAGATCAAACAAGTTCTTAAAGCTTCACTGCAGCGTCTCACTTTCAACATCACACACATCAGTTGAACACAAAGATTAAATGGTGGAATAATAAGAATTGACAGTCGGAGATGTTCAGATTTGGCTTGGCGAGAGTTTCAGCTGAGGAACATCATCACACACACGTTGTATAAACATGGAGGATGAGATCCGGGAATCCAAATGGGAAAGTAAGAGAGTCTGATCTAAAAGGTTTCTAAGAGGAGAAAGGAAAAAGTCTAAAGAGTCCTGCAGAGTTCGATTCATCTGAACAGCTCAGACCTTTGATTTGTTCTCAACACTGTAACAGTAGAACAATTTCATTCAGCTTCACTTACATTGCTTTTCTGGATGCTGCAATCACAGGCATCACTCTCACAAGAATCTCATCTCTGATCTTATCTGGAGTGATGTATTTATTCAGGTCAAATTCCTCCAGATCCTGTGCTGATGTCAGTAACACAAACACCAGAGCAGACAACTGTGAAGGAGAAAGTTCACTTTGTGCTCCAGATTTCAGATACTGCTGGATTTCCTCCACTAGAGAATCATCACCCAGTTCATTCAGACAGTGGAACAGATTGATGGATTTCTCTGCAGGATGATCTTCACTGATCTTCTTCTTGATGTACTGAACTGTTTCCTCTTTGTTCATGGAGCTACTTCCTGTCTGTGTTACTAAGGAATGTAGAAGTTTCTGATTGGACTCGAGTGAGAGACCCAGAAGAAAGCGAAGGAAAAGATCCAGATGTCCAGTCTGACTGTATAAAGCCTTATCTACAGCACTCCTGTGAACATCTGAAAGTGTCTCAAAGTTCTTAATATAGCCACTATAATCACTAATATCAAAATCACTACAATCACTAATATTAACATCATCAAAATAGAGATGATTCTGATTCTGTTGAAGAACATTTTTCTGTTCCTTCATGAAGGTCAGGTGCACATACAGAGCTGCGAGATGTTCCTGAATGCTCAGATGAACAAAGCAGTACACTTTACTCTGGTGAAGCCCAAACTCCTCTCTGAAGATCTGCGTACACACACCTGAATACACTGCTGCTTCTGTCACATCAATGTCACACTCTCTCAGGTCTTCCTCATAGAAGATCAGGTTTAGTTTCTCCAGCTGCTGGAAAGCCAGTTTTCCCAGTTTGAGAAGCATTTCTTCATCGCTCTCCTGCTTCTGTAGGTACTTCTCTCTTATGATGTTGGTCTGAATGATGAGGAAGTGTGTGTACATTTGAGTCAGGGTCTTGGGGATCTCTCCACTCTCTGCTTCACCCAACATTCTCTCTAGAACAGCAGCTGAAATCCAGCAGAACACTGGGATGTGGCACATGATGTAGAGGCTTCTTAATGACTTCAGGTGTGTGATGATCTTATTGGCCAGGTTCTGATCACTGATCCTCTTCCTGAAGTACTCCTCCTTCTGAGGGTCATTGAACCCTCGTACCTCTGTGACTCGATGGACACACTCAGAGGGGATTTGATCAGCTGCTGCTGGTCTGGAGGTGATCCAGATGAAAGCAGAGGGAAGCAGGTTCCCTTTGATCAGGTTTATCAGCAGCACATGCACTGGTGCTGATTCAGTTACATCACACACTCTCACTGTCTTCTGGAAATCCAGAGGAAAACGACACTCATCCAAACCATCAAATATGAACAGAACCTTCTCCAACCTGGAAATGTCCATTCCTTTCATCTCCTTAAAAAACACATGAAGGAGCTCCACCAGACTCAGTTTCTGCTCCTTCATCAAATTCAGCTCTCTGAAAGGAAGTGGGAATATGAGGTGGATGTCCTGATTTGTTTTCCCTTCAGCCCAGTCCAGAACAAACTTCTGCACAGAGACTGTTTTTCCAATTCCAGCTACTCCCTTAGTCACAATGTTCCTGATGGGTTCTTCATCTTGTTCAGATAAGAGTTTTGTCAGAACTCTCCTGATGGCTTTGTCTTGTTCAGGTAGGGGTTTAAAGATGTCACTGCATTTAATTGGTGTGTCCTCAGTTGGGTTCCTCCTGGATGCTGCCTCGATCTGTTTCACCTCATGTTCTTTATTGACGTCTCCACTGTCTCCCTCTGTGATGTAGAGCTCTGTGTAGATCTCATTCAGGAGTGTTCGGTTTTCCTGCTTTAGCATCAATCCATTCAAACACTGAAACTTCTTCATCAGATTGTTCTTGAACTTCTTCTGGAATTCATCTGCAGCAGTGGATTCTGGGTCGTGTCTGTGACAGGGTGAAGAAGGAAGACATGGTGAGACATGGGCTCCAATGATTAGAGTAGAAGTTCACATTTTCCCTGCTAGATAGATCTTTATGATGTTCTCACTGTGGATTTACTTTATTCTACTGGAGATTTTCAATCATCTAATCACTCTGTAGTTACTAACAGCAGAGAGCTTTAGAATAGCAGTGTGTCAGTGTCACAGTCATGGTGTTGGTTTTGATCGTACCCTGTAGCTGTGATTATGTTCTTCTCTCTTCTGTCTCCTGCCTCCTGTAGAACACTGGGAACAAAAACAATAAGTGTTAAAGATCTCAACGTTCCTCACTTTAATACTGGAGTCTAAACCTGAACACAAATTGTACTACAATAATTGTAGTGAGAGCAGGAACACTTGGAGAACACAGAGCTGAATACAACTCCAACATTGTGCACCTGGAGAATTAAATGTGCTCCTGTTTTCATTTCCCACTTTTTCCTACTTTTCTATTCTTCCTACACAAACCTCCAAAAGTATTGGAACAGGAAGTCCAGTTCTTTGGGTTTTTGCTCGACACTGAAGACATTTGGATTTGAGAGAAAAAGATGAAAATGAAACAATAGATCAGAATTCCAGCTTTAGTCATTAACTGTGACTGTAACTATGAGAATTATGGGATGTTACCTGTGTACAGGTGAGGAGATTCCAGTTCTGAAGCTGAGAGGAGGACTCATAGACCCATCACTCTTCATGGAGACACAGCTGGGCACTGCTGAGTGTGATCTCTCTATCTTTCCTTTACTGTTTAAAATGATAGAAATGGACATGAGAATTTACTGTTTAAAATGATAGAAATGGACATGAGAATTTACTGTTTAAAAATTTGTAGATGAATTTGTATCATAATCACAATATTACTGTTAACTCCTCAAATTTGTTACATTTAACTTGAAATAGCGTTACACGATTAATTGTATCACAATTGTGATGTTTGTTTGTGCGATTGTATGATGGCAACGCTGCAATTTAATGAAATAAATAAGTGCATGTGTGGACACATAGTTTCTGAGAATAGTTTGCTGATTTTCAGTAAAAAAAAAAAAAAAAAAAAACACCAGATAGTCTCAGTTCAGGCAGCGCACGTGTGGTGTGTGTGGTCACGTGTCCAACAGATCGACACTGAACTGGTGTCACACACACACACACACACACACACACACACACACACACACACACACAAACAAACACACTCGTGGTAATGCACATTCTTCCTCCACACCAACGCAAAACCTGCATACACACCGTCAGCTCTGCCCGGTCTCTCTCTCTCTCTCTCTCTCTCTCTACATTGTGTAACAGGTCAGTTTGTAGCATTTGGAACCCTGGATGAGATTCCTTTTGTAACCCCACCACAATGCTCCACTCCCACACCACACAAATCATCAGCAATCTTCCATAAAAACACACAAACACATTTAATAATAATGACTGCAAAACTGCCTGAATTTAAGTGTGTAAACACGTCCTGTATCTTAAACTTCAGCAGAAAAACAGCTAAATAATGGAAATGGGCAGTGGCAGGACATTGCGAGTTTGTTTCAAATATCTTATTTTTGTGAGAATTGTTTTATTTCATTCAGCTGTTAATGTTTACACTAATGCAAATGCTATCTCATTTTGTTAAAAAAAATAATTTTGAAAGCTCTAACTTGAAACACAATGAAATGCCTGTAGTACATTACTGCTCAACATTTTCAAACTGTAGAGAATTCACAGCAGATCTGAAAATAGTTACTATAAACCCTTTATGTTAATGCTACCATGGCTGGAAAAACACAGCTTGGTATAAACTAAGAGCTGCAACAAACAACATATTCATCACAAATAGTCAATAAATACACAAACTAATCAGCAGACAAACTCAACAATTCTGGGCAGTGAACACTGAGTTTATTCCTGTGCTGAGTTTCCTGACACGTGTCAGTATTGATCTTGTGAAGCCTGTATGGAGACACGTCTCATATCATGGCTCATGCTGACTCTTTACTGTTTGACTGCAAGGTTCATTTTTTATAAACACACCATTTTTACTTAGAATCAACAAAATCTGTTTAGGAAACTTTTTTCTAAACTTTTAAAATAACTGATCATTATTCAGACCTACTGACATTGTTTGAGAAGTAAAATCAGATAAAAATTAATTAATTAATTGATAATAATCATTTTCTTTTCTTGTTCTGAATAAGGTGTCTGAAGGTCAAAAAGAACCATTTCAAAATTTGGTACACTGATTAGGAAGTTCATTGGTAGTGACGAGGATGGACAGGATTAGAAATGAGTTTATTAGAGGGACAGTGTATGTAGGATGTTTTGGAGACAAGGTGAGGGAGGTGTGATTAAAATGGTTTGGACATGTGCAGAGGAGGGACATGGGGTATTTCAGTAGGAGAATGCTGAGGATGGAGACACCAGGAAGGAGGAAAAGAGAAAGACCAAGGAGGAGGTTTATGGATGTGGTGAGGGAAGACATGCAGGTAGTTGGTTTGAAAGAGGCAGATGTAGAGGACAGGGGGTATGGAGATTGATGATCCCCGACTAAAGATGGAGATGTGGGACAATGACCCCATCATAACTTGAAAATATGGTAAGTTGAGAAATGGCCAAGCTTACCCAGGAGTCTTAAAGAATGGTGATCACTACGGGATAGTATACACTAATCTGTTCATTTCATTAATTACAGTACCTCATTGAGCAAAACAGAGCAATTGACACTACTGCAATATATAAACTTTACAGTATATATGTTTGTGGCAGCAAGTGCATGCATGAGCGCTGGATCACGAGTGGAGGACGGAGGGTGCTGTGAACTCTGTTTCAGTGTCGGCCAACGTCAATCAAAAAGAGAGAGACAAGAGTTAAAACTAGGCTTTAAAACACCACAAATACAGAAACAATCTGCCCTCTACACTGACCCAAGGCAGGAGATGCGTACATCCTGGCAGCTCCCAACATATTGTAAACATATGTTCTAAATAGCTGTTAATGACTGTGTAGTGCAGCCATTAACTGTGACTTTAACTATGAGAATTATGGGATGTTACCTGTGTACAGGTGAGGGGTTTTCATTACTGAAGTAGAGAGGATGATCCATAGACCCATCACTCTTCATGGAGACACAGCTGGGTCCTGCTGATTGTGATCTCCTGCTCTTTCCTTTACTGTTTAAAATGATAGAAATGGACATGAGAATTTACTGTTTAAAATGATAGAAATGGACATGAGAATTTACTGTTTAAAATGATAGAAATGGACATGAGAATTTACTGTTTAAAATGATAGAAATGGACATGAGAATTTACTGTTTAAAATGATAGAAATGGACATGAGAATTTACTGTTTAAAATGATAGAAATGGACATGAGAATTTACTGTTTAAAATGATAGAAATGGACATGAGAATTTACTGTTTAAAATGATAGAAATGGACATGAGAATTTACTGTTTAAAATGATAGAAATGGACATGAGAATTTACTGTTTAAAATGATAGAAATGGACATGAGAATTTACTGTTTAAAAATTTGTAGATGAATTTGTATCATAATCACAATATTTCTGTTGAAAATTCATTATAATCTTTCTCACTTCTTACACACTAGGAATTAGGGCTGGGACGATTCACTAATCTGGCGATTCAATATTATCCCGATACTTTTGTGCCGATTCAATACATACTGAATTGTGATTGTGATTCATTGTTTAAATTGTGATTTTTGTTTGCTTAATAAAGATTAGACAATGGCAAATACTTGATCATTCCTTTAAAGAGACTGTATATGAGTTATATTAACAAAAATAATGCATCACATCTTTCTGAATTTTTATTTCAGGAGCATATACATATATAGTGCATAAAGAACCATGAACCATTAAACTTTCAAGTAGCAAAAACTTGAATATAATATTAAAATGTGCAACAAAATAACTAAAAACAATACTCTCTGAAAGTGCTGTTAAACTGTTCCAATGTCCAACCCAGTCAAGGTGCTAATATCCTTCTGTCTTCCTCACCTCAGGTGAGAGCAGTGCAGCTGTTACTGCCATGTCATAGGCACTATTTCATCTCGTTGAAACGTCTGGTATAAGTTTGTGCACAGGGAGCTCCAGTAACTTGTGATTTTTTCTGCAAAACATGAAGTCCTGCAGCACTTCTATGGAAATATCCAGTGATGTGTCGTACTCGTCCGAGTAACTTCGCAACAGCAGGCAGCTTCAGTGTGCGCTGTGAGGCCAGATTGACAGTGTGCGCGTAGCACTTAATATGGAGAAAGCCGGTTTAATTGGGCAGCGATAACTATATTAAACACATTGTCTGTGACTAAAGCAGGACCTTTATCCGTTAAACAATTCTCAAAGAGGTTTGCTCCCCTGCCTCTGCCATGGTTTTGCTTTCTCGCACCAGCTTAAAACAGATACGACGTCATCTAATACAGACAACGACAAAATACGTTTCGCCCTCTGTTGGAATAAAAGCGGTAACATCTTCCCACCACCTCTCTGGAAAAGTAAAATAATTAAATATATATCGATTCTGAGGTAAACAAATCGATCTCAAAATCGTTTTAAAAGAATCGCGATAGTTTGGTGAATCTATTTTTCTCCCACCCCTACTAGGAATAGTAGCACACAGAACACAGATTGTGAACAGGAACAAACACCTGGGTCCTGCTGATTGTGATCTCCTGCTCTTTCCTTTACTGTTTAAAATGATAGAAATGGACATGAGACTGAGTTTCATTGTTTCTAAGATTTGTAGACAAATTTTTATATGGGGTATAATCACAATATTTCTGTTGAAAATTCATTATAATCTTTCTCACTTCTTACACACTAGGAATTAGGGCTGGGACGATTCACTAATCTGGCGATTCAATATTATCCCGATACTTTTGTGCCGATTCAATACATACTGAATTGTGATTGTGATTCATTGTTTAAATTGTGATTTTTGTTTGCTTAATAAAGATTAGACAATGGCAAATACTTGATCATTCCTTTAAAGAGACTGTATATGAGTTATATTAACAAAAATAATGCATCACATCTTTCTGAATTTTTATTTCAGGAGCATATACATATATAGTGCATAAAGAACCATGAACCATTAAACTTTCAAGTAGCAAAAACTTGAATATAATATTAAAATGTGCAACAAAATAACTAAAAACAATACTCTCTGAAAGTGCTGTTAAACTGTTCCAATGTCCAACCCAGTCAAGGTGCTAATATCCTTCTGTCTTCCTCACCTCAGGTGAGAGCAGTGCAGCTGTTACTGCCATGTCATAGGCACTATTTCATCTCGTTGAAACGTCTGGTATAAGTTTGTGCACAGGGAGCTCCAGTAACTTGTGATTTTTTCTGCAAAACATGAAGTCCTGCAGCACTTCTATGGAAATATCCAGTGATGTGTCGTACTCGTCCGAGTAACTTCGCAACAGCAGGCAGCTTCAGTGTGCGCTGTGAGGCCAGATTGACAGTGTGCGCGTAGCACTTAATATGGAGAAAGCCGGTTTAATTGGGCAGCGATAACTATATTAAACACATTGTCTGTGACTAAAGCAGGACCTTTATCCGTTAAACAATTCTCAAAGAGGTTTGCTCCCCTGCCTCTGCCATGGTTTTGCTTTCTCGCACCAGCTTAAAACAGATACGACGTCATCTAATACAGACAACGACAAAATACGTTTCGCCCTCTGTTGGAATAAAAGCGGTAACATCTTCCCACCACCTCTCTGGAAAAGTAAAATAATTAAATATATATCGATTCTGAGGTAAACAAATCGATCTCAAAATCGTTTTAAAAAGAATCGCGATAGTTTGGTGAATCTATTTTTTTCTCCCACCCCTACTAGGAATAGTAGCATACAAAACACAGATTGTGAACAGGGAACAAACACCCCTGCAGTATAGTTCCTTAAAAAGCCACAACCTTGTTTCATTTAACTTCAAATACAACAAAATCCTAATAGTAGCAGATCTCCATAGTGCTGCTTATATAAACATGCTACCATGCCTGGAATAGACTAAGAGCAGAAACAAACAGGTCTTCACAAAGAGACAATGGAAACATGGGAGTATAAATACAAAAACTCATCAAAAGGAAAAAAATAAACAGTTGTGGGACATTATTTCATCAACCACTTTTTCAAGTGAGTGCTAAAGATTTATTCTTATCATAAATATTAGTTATTATTTCTATAGAAACTCCATACTGTAGATATGAACAGTTCATTAGTAAAATACTAGAACATGGCAGGTTACCAGTCTTTTGAGGGTGAGGTCACATGATCTGTCCCCTGATCAGGGATCTCCATTTTTCAATGCTCGTGTACACACAGAGTCCTGAAGATGCAGATCTCTTCTGCTGGAATCAATCACATTCATAGAAAACACAAAAACAAACATGCAGTTAAAACTGGGGGAAAATCTTCCTCTAAAGTCCCATTAGAAGTGAAAGCCATAGACATAGACACAGATGCCTCATTGGCCGATTTGGTCCATTTCTGTGATACGTCAATGCTGCTGCAATCTTGGTCCAGGTGAGAGTTCCCTGTAAACAAATATACCCTAAACAGCATATATAACAACATAACAATAACAGAGTCAAAATAGCAATAACCCTACAAAAAAATTAGAGATATTCTGATCATTAATAAAAATGATATATATTCTTTAATGTTAACACAATCATTAGTGTTGCACAATCCAATCAAGGAGGATCATAGGGTGACGTATAAGAGTGGAGGAAGGTGCACACAGGTGGACTATGTGCTATGCAGGAGATGCAACCTGAAGGAGATTGAAGACTGTAAGGTGTTGGCAGTGGACAGTGTAGCTAGACAGCATCGGATGGTGGTCTGTAGGATGGTTTTGGAGGTGAAGAAGAAGAGGAGGAGAGTGTGGACTGAAAGAAGAATAAGATGGTGGAAACTGAAGGAGGAAGACTGTAGTTTGAGATTCAGAGAGGAGGTCAGACAGGGGCTTGGTGGTGGTGAAGAGGTGCTGGATGATTGTGGAACTACTGCAGAAGTGATGAGGGAGGCAGCTAGAAAAGTACTTGGTGTGACATCTGAAAATAGAAAGAAAGATAAATAGATGTGGTGGTGGAATGAGGAAGTGCAGGAGAGCATAAGGAGAAAGAGGTTGGAGAAACAGAATTGGGTTCGACAGAGGGATGAGAAAAGTAGGCAGGAATACAAGGAGATGTGGCAACAGGTGAAGAGGGATGTGGTGAAAGCCAAGGGAAAGGCATATGAGGAGCTGTATGAGAGGTTGGACACTAAGGAAGGAAAAAATAATTTGTACCGATTGGCCAGGCAGAGGGACCGAGCTGGGAAGGATGTACTGCAAGTTAGAGCAATAAAGGATGGAGATGGAAATGTGTGAGAAGAGTGTGTTAAAAAGATGGAGGGAGTATTTTAAGCAGCTGATGAATGAGGAAAATGAGAGCGAGAGAGAAGGTTGGATAGTGTGGAGACGGTGAAGCAGGAAGTGGATAGGATTAGTAAGGAGGAAGATACACTTCCTGTATCTCCTCCGCTTAGAAACACATGATCTGCTCCTGTTTACGGGAAATCATCCTGAACATGACAACAACTCCAGGATCAGCTTGGAACAACCAAACAATCCCGGTGTTCTCATGTCAGATCCTCCTCAATAAACTCAGAACATCATCACATCCAACTGAGGAATTTGGGCAGAAACTGTTGTCCTCCATTTCGGCTGCTGTGCCGCAGTTTCCCTGCGGTCTTTCCACAAACTCCATTACATAGAAAACACAAACGCATTATTCTGATAGAAAGTCGTTTCTAGGAAAAACTCACCCACTTTTTTTTCAGCACTGCTTGTTGTTGGACATGAATCTCACCGCTTCTGGCTGCTGTTGAACATCTTTGTGTTTTTCCAACCGCTCCTTAATAATAGAGTCGAGGATGAGAAACACTTTCACTTTCGGTAAACTGACTCGAATCTTTGAACCGACTCTTTGAACCGACTCTTTGAACCGACACTTTGAACCGACTCTTTGACGATTTGGAAATCACACCAGAGGAACAAAACAAAATGGAAACAAAATGACTGAGGAAAATGTAGAAAATGAGTGCAGGACTCTAACGATATATGTGAGGATCTTATTCTCCACGTGGGTGAATCTTTCATTACTCTTTATAAACTCTTAGTGGTCAAAGAGTAAAGCACGTGCACTGTGACACAACAGGAAGTGGATGCAGTTTCCGATTCTATATGTGTGTGTGTGTGTGTGTGTGTGTGTGTGTGTGTGTGTGTGTGTGTGTGTGTGTGTGTGTGTGTATTGTTGGGATTGAAATAGCCGCACATCAATATGAATGGTCATGACTGTAAAACAAGAGCTTGTCTGCTACCTGGTCATCAATATGAATGTTAACTCAATATCAATATGCAAACATGTAGAACAAAAGCCTTTAATGATCAGCAGCTCATTTCTATGCAGACTGTATGAATAGAGTATGAATGATCACCTGAGTTTAGCTCTTAGCTCTCAGACAAGGGAGGGAAACAGGGATCAGACATAGTCTCAGATAAATGTTTTTAGGAATCTCATTTGTCATGACATCTTTATAAATTGTGAAGTATAAACTCATGAGACATGTGGCTTTAAACCCAGTACTTTTCTGCATTGCTCCAGAACTGATTTTAAGTGTTTATATATGAAGTAATAAAATATTTAATGCAGAAAATGTATATTTAAGGTGCGTCATCATCTATAACTTAATATCCTATTGAGCAATATCAACTTTGAATTATTGTCAGTAAAGCTTAAAGTATCTTCTTTTCACAGAAATCGAAATTGTGTATGTAGCCCACTTTTATCAGGAACTGTTAATATTTAAATGTAGGTAGAGCATTTCAGCTGAACCCAGTCATTAGTGTTACACAAATCAGGACACTTTTAGTGTCGGTCTCAAGCCCAGATAAATGTGGAGATTTGTGTTATAAAGTTCATCCAGTGTAAAACATATGCCAAATCCAATATCGGATCACGAATCAGAATTTCATACTGGATCGGTCGAGGCCCGGGTTACCAACGACCACCACAGGTATCGTTAACAACCGGGTACCATAACTATATCATCATTATGAGATCCTTTCTGTGATTTATTTTTCCCTTTGTGAATGTAATGTGCTTCTGTACATGGAAAACCTCTCCAAGAATGAAGTTTTGTTTGGACATGGTAAAAATCGAACAGTTTTGGTGTCAGAAGCGAGATATTTAGCGAGTTTTAGAATACTTTCTTGCTTGCGGGGATTTTCCCCATTTACCAGACAAAAGGGCTGCATTAATTGTTAAATAAATAATAATTTCCTTTAGTGGGATGAATCCGTCACGACAAAGTTTTCCTCAACTTAGACGTTAAGATGCAAGATTAGAAGATTTTTTTTACGGTCTGTCTCATATAATATCGTTAATCAATTATCTAATCTACATCATTTTAGCTCCAGATAGGAATCTATAACTGTAAAATTGTATTTTTAATGAGAAGAAATAAATATATAACTGATCTCCTTTTATAACCCACCTTAAGCTGGTAGATCCTGTAATTAACATATTTACACAATTAAGTGTGATGTTGATTTTGACGTGCTGTGGCTGGATTAACTTTTAGACAAAAATAGAAGGTGCTTGATGTTGAAACTGTTTTACTGTCATTATAACTTCAGTAATACTGTCACTGAACAATGACGTATTGCTATGGTGCAAGAAACCCATTTACAGAGATCCAAACCGTAACACTACAGCACAAGTATACACTTCAATGATCTACAAATTACAGCACCATGTTTTTCTGTCCTATTGATAGAGTGACAAAGGATTATGGGTAATGTAGTTTAAACTCTTTTAGTAATTAAATAAAGTAAACACTAACTTCAGTGAACAAATTGATATCTTAATATGTTCATTGTGCAAACATTCATGATGTATTTGAGATAATTTCCCAACTTCATCCACATCCACAACCCTAACCCCCCACTTTCATCTCCATCGTCTCTTTTAAAAGCTCCTCCCTATAGCTTGGGTCAAGGAGGTTGGTCTTTCTCAGAAGCTCTTAAAGTTTAGCTGGGCTACGTACAATGGATCGATCGATCGATCGATCAATAGATCGATAGATAGATAGATAGATAGATAGATAGATAGATAGATAGATAGATAGATAGATAGATAGATAGATAAAGCTGTGCACTCTCTCATTTGCTATAGTATTTGTAAGAGCTAAATGGAGATTATGGTCAAAGCAATTGGCCAATTTTGCCCACTGCAGCTACAATATAGATTATCCCCAGTAAAAAAGGTCTTTTGATTTCATTAATTTTTATTTTATTTGCTTAATTATTCATGGTTCACTCAGAACGCGTCCATTTTATTTAACATAAATATAAAAAGGGAGAAATTAAAACTTTATTTAAAAATGTATTTAGTCTTTAGTCAGATATTTAAAATATTTAAATCCACTGAAAAATAAAACATTAACATTTGTTTTTACTGATCAAATCTGCAATTTCTTTTTTAATTTGACCTTAAATGTCATTAAAATTAGACTTAAACAAAGGTTTATTATCAGTATAATCGTTTTTCTAATAATAATAATAATAATAATAATAATAATAATAATAATAAAATATAACAACGTATCTAGTATCTAATAATATTCTACAAAAAATAGGATAGCTATTATACAATTTTAAAATATATAATAGAATATATAAAAGAAACAACGATTTAATTCATTTTATTATTTGATTAATTATTCATGATTCACTGAGAACTTGTTCATTTTTATTAAATATAAATATTAAAAGGGCAAAATAAAAACTTTATTTTAAAATGCACTTATGACATTCTTCCTTTAGTTGGATATAAAAAAAATTATTCCACAGAAAAATAAACAATAAATATTAGTTTTTACTGATGCGCCAAGTCTCAACACTAAAATCTGCAATGAAGCGCAGGTCCGACAAGTAAAAACCGTCCGTGTGGAAACAGCAAAAAAATGTCAAAAGTACCGCTCGACAAGTTGCAGTGCCTCATATCACCACTAGATGGTAGCATTTTACTACTACAAAAATCGCAGATGTTCAGTTTTTAATTTGATCTCAAATTTAATTAAAATTACACATAAACTTATTATCAATATAATATTAATTTTTAAAGAAAACAACGATTTAATTAATTTAATTATTTGTTTAATTATTCACGTTTCACTCAAAACTCGTCCACTTTTAAAATAAATATGAAAAGGGAGAAATTAAAACTTTATTAAAAAATTTATTCACGTCCTTTTTTTTAGTCGAATATTTAAAAAATAAATCCACTGAAAAATAAACATTAACATTTGTTTTACTGATCAAATCTGCAATTTCTTTTTAATTTGACCTTAAATGTCATTAAAATTAGACTTAAACAAAGGTTTATTATCAGTATAATCGTTTTTCTAATAATAATAATAATAATAATAATAAAATATAACAACGTATCTAGTATCTAATAATATTCTACAAAAATAGGATAGCTATTATACAATTTTAAAATATATAATAGAATATATAAAAGAAACAACGATTTAATTAATTTAATTATTTGTTTAATTATTCACGTTTCACTCAAAACTCGTCCACTTTTAAAATAAATATGAAAAGGGAGAAATTAAAACTTTATTAAAAAATTTATTCACGTCCTTTTTTTTAGTCGAATATTTAAAAAATAAATCCACTGAAAAATAAACATTAAACATTTGTTTTTGCTGATGAAATCTGCAATGAAGCGCAGGTCCGACAAATAAAAACAGTCTGTGTGGAAACAGAGCAAAAATACCAAAAGTACCGCTCGACAAGTTGCGATGTCTCATATCACCACTAGATGGTAGCATTTTACTACTACAAAAATCGCAGATGTTCAGTTTTAATTTGATCTCAAATTTAATTAAAATTACACATAAACTTATTATCAATATAATATTAATTTTTAAAGAAAACAACGATTTAATTCATTTTATTATTTGATTAATTATTCATGATTCACTGAGAACTTGTTCATTTTATTAAATATAATATTAAAAGGGCAAAATAAAAACTTTATTTTAAAATGTATTTAGTCTTTAGTCAGATATTTAAAATATTTAAATCCACTGAAAAATAAACATTAACATTTGTTTTACTGATCAAATCTGCAATTTCTTTTTAATTTGACCTTAAATGTCATTAAAATTAGACTTAAACAAAGGTTTATTATCAGTATAATCGTTTTTCTAATAATAATAATAATAATAAAATATAACAACGTATCTAGTATCTAATAATATTCTACAAAAATAGGATAGCTATTATACAATTTTAAAATATATAATAGAATATATAAAAGAAACAACGATTTAATTAATTTAATTATTTGTTTAATTATTCACGTTTCACTCAAAACTCGTCCACTTTTAAAATAAATATGAAAAGGGAGAAATTAAAACTTTATTTTAAAATGCACTTATGACATTCTTCCTTTAGTTGGATATAAAAAATTATTCCACAGAAAAATAAACAATAAATATTAGTTTTACTGATGCGCCAAGTCTCAACACTAAAATCTGCAATGAAGCGCAGGTCCGACAAGTAAAACCGTCCGTGTGGAAACAGCAAAAATGTCAAAAGTACCGCTCGACAAGTTGCAGTGCCTCATATCACCACTAGATGGTAGCATTTTACAACTACAAAAATCGCCGATTTTATTTTTTTTTAATTTTACCTAAATTAATTTTACCTAAATCTGGAGCTGCTGTTAACTTATTACTCACTTTTATGATCTTATCACTCAGATAATAATAATCCACACAGGGTTTTAGTGATGTGTGTGTGAGACCATACAGTGGTGTTTATTGCTTTACTGTATACAGTATGCACAGTTTCAGTTCATTTAATAAACTGTTCACATTGAGTTCTTTATTGTCTCTTACTGAAGACACAATAAGTGTTATGCTTATTGATAATGATTGTTGTTACATGGAGTAAAAAGATCAGATATCTGGGGGTCCAGAGCACAAATTATACACAGAGCCCAGAAACCCTACACAGTAAAATCAGCAGTGTGAATTTAACACTTATTGTTGATTTGAACACGACTAAAGATCATATATGGTCCCAATCTATGGAGAGTTAAAATGACACTGTATGTAGTGTTGAATTGATAGTGTTAAAACGACACCCTGTAGTGGTAGAAAATGACACTGAGAGTGTAGATTGTTACACTATTGTTCCAAAAGTTTTACACTAAGGGTCATTAAACACCTCTGGTGTTGTTTTTCCTGTGGATTACTCTACAAGTGTTATCCAGAAAGTACTCTTTTTAGTGCGCATGTCATATGTACATATAGTTCTATAATGTCAATGTGCAGGATTTAATCCAGTCTTCACACAGATGTAATCATTCTTTTTTATTTTTTTGAAAGTGGGCAAAGTGTCTACATTAAAACATGACAGATGTGTAAACAGTTGATTTAGATTAAAGTTTGGTTACACAGAATGGACAAAACAAACAACTACACAGACACATGATCAAGTGACAGCTAAATCTGAATTAAATGACAGTAGAGTACAACAAACCAAAAACAATGATCAGACCCATAGGGCATCTGCACATCAAAAGGTGTGTAATAAGTAAGTTCAGTTACACTAAACACTTTCAGAGATGCACTGGTCAATGTTGTAAAAGTCCCAAATTGTAAAGAGCAATCTGCTTGAGCAAATTTCAGTCGAAGTGATTTTCCAGGCAAAAGCCCATGAATTAACTTTAGATGTTGAACAAGAACATTTGTGCTTCCACACAACAAAAACAAATAAAATTCTCTCTGTGACCTTGCCAATGTCAATCTGATAAACTGCTGTGTGTACAAATGTGTAGATGTTATGCAGGACTTTGCTGTAAGATTCACCAAACACAAAGTGAGCCTTGAAAAGTTCATCAACGGCATAAAGACCACTCAGTGACTTACATGATATGACTTTCTTCTGTAGTATCCATGAATGCTGATCTTCTTTGTACCCATATCAAGCAGGAATGGCTGTGTGCTTTCTTCACTGGAGTCAAGGTGCTCTTGTTAGTCAAAAAAAAAAAAACATCTACAATTGACTCACTACATTAGTTTTTTAGAATACAGTCAGCCCAACAGACATTCACTTTAAGCCGACCACAGGTAGTTACAGAAAAGACCAAATTTACCTTTTTAATGATAAGGTGTTTTTCAGCTTGGGTCAGTTGTTCAAAAAGTTTAATCTGGAAATCCCATTTTTTCCTTTTCAAGATCAGGTAATCTGTCTTACTTTTATGCCGGTTTTTCAAAGCAGTGAGCAGGGAACACCAGCTTTGCAGCATAAAGGCAAGCAATGTTTCCAGGTGTGGCTGGGCAGTGGTAGGTAAAAGTCAATAGTATACAACTAGAACGGAAAGCAGACTACACCACCCCGTTTCTATAAATGGGGAAATTTAGACTCAAAATAAAGGTTTGTTTCCACTAAACACAGGAGACGTGAATATAAATACAAAAATGCTTTTATTTCTCCATAAGAATAATCAGCTAAAATATAGAAAACTGTTGACCAGGCAGGAATGAGAAAAGAAATAAAATACTTTCAGGCTGAGGCTTACCAGTAGGGTGGCTAGCTGCACAGTGAGTATCTTAAGACACCCCACTCACCCAAGTATGCTCCACACAAACACACACACACACACACACACACACACACACACACACACTGAGTGAGAGGGATGCAATGGACACAGCAAAAACACTCTGAGAGAAGCACCACCACCACAAAGGTCAAAACAGCTAGCTTCCCTCACTGGAGGCCTTCAGCTCCTGAAATAAACAAAAAACAAACAAGAGTATAAAAACAATTAATCAGAACACACACACAGTTAAACAATTTACATTGGATCAAGTTCAAACCATGAATGACAAATCTGGACCATTTACTGGCCACACAGGTTCAGAGAGGCAGGAGCTCCACTAGGTTGGCATCACAAGCTCATGAACCTAGACACAATGGCTCAACAAGGAGTTCAAAAAAAGAACAAACACAAAAGGGAAAAGAATGAAAACAAAAACAATCAGGGTTTAAATCAAATCACAAAAACAGCAAATTAATCAAGGAAGAAACTAAAAGATCTCAATAAATACTCCAATCAATATATTTAAACAGGGAACAAAAACTTGATCTTCCCCGGTACCAGATATTGAGTGTTCTTCCACGTCGTCCTTTAAGCCACCAACATGAGCGTGGGGCAACGAAACAACATCTGACGATTCCAATAGAAATGATCACAGAGTAATAAAATACAAAAATAGCAGCAGAACAAACAGTGCAGTCTTAATATGGTATCAGAAGTAACTTATTTGCCCTGCAGGCCACAGTGACAAAATGCTCGCGAACAATTACCCCCACTAAAATAGACAAAAATAAATACAAATCAGTCAGAGACACCAATCCAAATAATGCTCAAGGGACTAGATATACATACCCAGAAGTAGATTGTTAAACAGGTTCAGTTACTTGCAGTTTTATCCAAAAGCCACGAGCTGTAATTATGCAGGTGTTCCATCAGCGCATACACAGACTGGAGTGAAAGACAGCCTGTACCCAACAGCAACGTCGCGCCAATCCTAAACACAAACTGGCTCCCGCAGAGCCGCGCGCACCCGCCCACAAACGACAATGATTGGATCATGCACGCTCAGGTGGCATACCCGGCGTCTTAAATATGCATGGAATGGCAGCCAATAGGCTGTCACACACTGCGGTGAAGCAGCCGCACTTTGTTTAGTGTTGCGCGTCTACTCGTGCACTTACGGTACGGGTGGTGGGAGCGGTCAAAATACACGTGAAAACGCTTCAAAAAAAGACTCAGTGCATCATGTTCCACATTCAAACACTCACAAAACATTTTTCTTTATAGGTTTGCTCAATCTTTCAAATACGTCTAATTTACAGTGTCCCTGTCTGTTACTCAGTTAATTGTCAACTCATTTTACTGTGGAGTTTTGGAGAAAACTAATGGCAAAATCACTCCATGCATCACTGCATTTTCAATCATGTTCCATATTCTAACACTCATAAAACATAATTCTTTATAGGTTTGCTCAATCTTTCACAGAATTCCTATTTAGACTCTCCCTGTCTATTATTTTATAACATTTCAACTCATTATACTTTGGTGTTTTGGAGAAAACTAAAGGCAAAATCACTGCAAACCTCAGGTGCATTTTCAATCATGTTCCATATTCAAACACTCATAAAACATAATTTTTTATAGGTTTGCTCAATCTTATAAATAATTCTTATTTTCAGTGTCCCTGTCTATTATTCCTTTAAATTTTGACTCATTTTACTGTCGAGTTTTGGAGAAAAGTTGAGGCAAAATCACTCCAAGTATCACTGCATTTTCAATGATGTTCCACGTTCAAACAATCATAAAACAGTTTTCTTTATAGGTTTGCTCAATCTTTCTAATTATTCTTATTAAAGGTGTCCCTGTCTTTTATTTTATTAAATTTGAACTCATTTCACTGTGGAGTTTTGGAGAAAATTAAAGGCAAAATCACTCCAAACCTCAGGTGCATTTTCAATCATGTTCCATATTCAAACCCTCATAAAACATTTTTTTATAGGTTTGCTCAATCTTTCAAATTATTCTTATTTACAGTGTCCCTGTAAATAACTGTGTTAATTTTCAACTCATTTTACTGTGGAGTTTTGGAAAAAAACTAATGGCAAAATCACTCCAAACCTCAGGTGCATTTTCAATCATGTTCCATGTTCAAACACTCATAAAACATAATTCTTTATAGGTTTGCTCAATTTTTCAAATGTTTCTCATTCAGATATACCCTGTCAATTAGTGTTTAGATTTTTAAGATTTTCTACTGTACTCTTTTTTCAAATGCAAAAAAAAAAATGTATATATTTTTTTCATTTGCCTTTTTTTTCTCCAGATTACAACTTGGGCATCCTAAAGATTAAGCACACTCAATCAAGAATCCGCCAGACTGCACGACAGTATCTACTTTGACTTAAGCACCTTGGACGTGGACATTTATTGACTCTCTTCTGCGCACTGATTTACACACCTAAAATTATCCTATTATATTAGGCTTTTGTTTAATTGTTTGGAAATTACATATTTCTATTTTTATCTAATGTTTGTTTATCATAATCAATGTCACAAATTGTTGGTTGTATTGCATTCAATTATTCAATCGATCAATCAATCAATCAATCAATCAATCAATCAATCCTGTGCTTGTAAGGTGTCATTGAATTATCATTAAACTACTATAGGACTAAGCTGCAATAATGTCTGTGGCAGAATGTCCCAAATGAGTTCTGCAGATGCATGAGTGTAATAGATTACAAGCTTTCTGGACAATATATATATATATATATATATATATATATATATATATATATATATATATATATATATATATATATATAAATAGAAAAAATGAGGAAAAAAATATGTTTATACTACTCACACCGAAACAAAAATTATATTATATATTATTATTATTATTATTATTATTATTATTATTATTATTATGACCTACAATAATAATAATAATTGTTAATATTTATAATTATAATAATAATAACATTACTATAATATTGTTATTAGTGTTATAATAATATTATTATAATAATTTTACTTTAATAATGTTATTATTATAGTAACATTATTATAATACTATTTATGAAATAATATGTATTTTATTTAACAAACAAGATAAGTTATGTGTTCTGAATTAGGGTATTTAAGTTTAACCAGGTCAATATTTTCTTCTAGATTTCATCAAATATAACTTTCCAGACTTCTTTTTGTCCTCTTTTATTTAATTTTAGCTTTTTTACCACGCGTTTGAAATGTACATATTATATTTACCTCTGTTGATCTCATGAACCATTAAAAACTTTCCCCATTGTTCAATAAAATAAATAATGTCCAATATCACTTTTATCTGTACTTTTCCTGAGCAGTAATACAATTTATTTATTTACTTATCTTTTCAAAAATGTGCATTAACTATTTTTTACTCGTTTTTTTTATTTCACATTCCTTTATTTTTTAATGAGCAACTGGAGGCTTCTGTCACCAACACAAATTAATTGTAATTGCAATCGTGCTTGGCAATAAATCTATTTCTTATTTTGATATATATATATATATATATATATATATATATATATATATATATATATATATATATATATATAATCAAAATTAATTCTGCTGTGTTTTGTCTATAAGTGGAGTGCAGTAATTTCTTTTATGTACTTTTCTAGCCTGTTTTTGTTTATCTATTGTGTTTTTAAGTTACTTTTACTTCGTTTGTATTTTGAACCATCGAGTCAACCACAGTTGACAAAAGTTTGCTTTCATTGGGCAGTTAGTCACTATTCTAAGACAGTGATAGGCTTTCACATGCTGTAAATCTTTTTTGTGACGATGTGGAGCCATTAAAGCATCGATTAGCATTTCTTTGTATGGAAAGGTTGACAACATTCAGGATAAAGGATGAGTAATCTTAGGCACAGGTATGTGTTGATTTTTGCCAAGGTAATTTGCTATTTAATTAGGAAAAATACGCTATTACAACCTATATATATATATATATATATATATATATATATATATATATATATATATATATATATATATATATATATACAGTGCCCTCCACAATTATTGGCACCCCTGTTTAAGATGTGGTCGTGGACTTCTAAAAATTCTCCTTTTTTTTAAAACAACATAGAACCCAAATGCAAAAAAAGAGAAAAATCCAACCTTTTATTTAAGTACATTACTTTGGTGGTAAAAAAAATCACACATTTAAAAAAAAAAACAAAAACAATTGAAATCATGTGTGCCACAATTATTGGCACCCCTGATGTTAATACTTTGTACAACCTCCTTTTGCCAACAAGACAGCACTTAATCTCCTCCTATAACATTTCACAAGATTGGAGAACACAGAGAGAGGGATTTTTGACCATTCTTCTTTGCACAATCTTTCTAGATCATCCAGTGTCCTGGGTCCTCTCTTATGCACTCTTCTCTTTAGCTCGCCCCACAGGTTTTCGATTGGGTTGAGGTCTGGGGACTGAGATGGCCATGGGAGGACCTTGAGTTTGTGACTGCTGAACCACTTTTGTGTAGATTTTGCCACATGTTTTGGATCATTATCCTGCTGAAAGACCCAATGACGACCCATCTTCAGCTTTCTGGCAGAGGCCATCAGGTTTTTATTTAAAATATCCTGGTACTTCAAAGCGTTCATAATGCCATGCACCCTAACAAGGTTCCCAGGGCCTTTGGAAGAGAAACAGGCCCACAGCATCACAGATCCTCCACCATACTTCACGGTGGGCATGAGGTGCTTTTCGGCATACTCATCTTTTGTTTTACGCCAGACCCACTTAGAGTGTTTGTTGCCAAAAAGCTCAATCTTAGTCTCATCTGACCAAAGCACACGATCCCAGTTGAAGTCCCAGTACCGCCTAGCAAACTCCAGACGGTTACGTTTGTGAGTGTTAGTGAGAAAAGGCTTTTTCCTTGCATGCCTCCCAAACAGCTTGTTGGCATGTAGAGAGCGTCTGATGGTTGTTTTGGAGACTCTGTGACCCCAAGATGCCACTCTTTGATGCAATTCTGTGACGGTGAGCTTGGGAAATTTTTTTACTTCTCTTACCATCCTCCTCACTGTGCGTTGTGGCAAGATAAACTTGGGACCTCTTCCAGCCTTGTTTGTCACTGTTCCAGTTGTTTTAAACTTCTTAATGATTCCTCTGACTGTAGATACCAGCAAGTTAAGGCGAGTGGCTATTTTCTTGTAGCCATTGCCTGACTTATGAAGGTCGACACACATCTGCCTTACTTGAATGGTGTGTTCTCTTGTCTTTGCCATGTTGACAAATGGGTAAGAGAATTAGGCCTCTGTGTCACGTCATATTTATACCCCAGGGAAACAGGAAATCATGAATTACTAATTAAATTACTAATTTTGTTTAAAAATGCGATTTATCTAACTATTTGCGTGGTTGCTGGTAATATATTTATGTAGAGTCCTGTGCGGGACTGTTACCAGTGCTTTTGAGGGGGGAATAATTAATGAAAATAATTACAAAGCAAAGCAAAGCAAATGTAACTGCTTAAAATGTCGACAAAGTTTTGCCAAAAATAAATTTTAGATGTATAAATGCATACCTGCACGCATAAAGGACTGAACTTTAAAATTTTTTATTCAGTTTATTCATTTGACTTGAATGCTGATTAGGGTCAGCTAGTGGCCTAGTTATAAAATAGCAATCTCTGAATCAATTTTCAAACAAGAGAAGCAAAATGCATGATCTATTCTCTGCAATGAATGTCAGTGTTAATAATAATAATAATAATAATAATAATAATAATAATAATAATAATAATAATAAATCATTATTATAATAATAATTATTAATATTATATTAATATTATTATTAATATTATTATTATTATATAATTTTGTATTTTAGTGGAAATAAATTGGTATTTATAAATGCTCAGAAACTAGGGTTTGTTTAAACGTGGGTGTGTCTGTGTATGTTTGTGTGTGTTTATTTCAGAACCTGCACCTTCACTATTTTTGGAAAGGCAAGTATATACACAAGGGAATATATATATATATATATATATATATATATATATATATATATATATATTGTTTTACATATATATTTATTTTTATTTTTATTTTTACTAAAACCTGTTTTTCTATTGTTCTATGTCATTTTATAGTGAAGGACACTTACCATAAACCTGGACCAAATATTGCAAAGCATCTCAAAATGTTCTGTACCTGGTGTCAATATGAATAACAACAGTATTTATAATGAATCTGGTTTATGGGGAGACGTCTGCAAAGATTTGGAAATGCCCAATACACTCTTGAATCAGCTAAAAATTCGCAAAGCCACTGCACATCTTTGGAAGGTTTTTTATCTTCTGTAAAAAAAAGCAATTATTGCTAAAGTTAAAAGTTTCTAATGTACTTTAAAGTTTGTACAAATATAGTTTTAATGTCAAATAACTTTACTCATGATCATATTTTGAAATGAACAAATTTATTCCTAACTTTTCATCAGGGAACAAGAGCAGCTCAAAAGTGAGATATGAGGAAAGAGCTTCTGAAGAAAACAGTTCCTCCTTGGTAATTTGTCTGTCATAAGTTGTTGTTATGGTAACTGTGCCACATTGTGTGCAATGTGAAAAATTCAAATGATTGTTAGAGTATGCACTACAATTAACCAAAATGATATTGATAGAGGATGCATATTATCAATAATAGTGTGCATTGTATTATATGACATTATATTAGGTCCAGTCTTCTTATTGAAAAACATTTGAATGACTATAACTGCACTAGCTGTTCAATACGCAATAGAGTATACTTTTTAAGTATTAATAAATTAAATAACATAGAAACTGTTTAGCATTGCATGGTGTTGCACTGTTATGTGTATTATTTACACATCTGGAATGATTTAGGATAGGAGAAATGTGGGAGACAGTAATTGGCCTCCACTTATCCACTTATTTTGAAAAGATAAACTTGTTCAACACCTTGAATGCAAATCAGCATTTCCTGATCAGAGGGTAATTGTCTATATTATGAAGTAAAAGATAAAATTAGCATGTTCCATGTTTAGTTATTACTAAGGGTTTACTTTGTGTTGTTGATAATGGTTACTTTCAGGGCTCTTGGGAGAATTTGACAACAGTTTTAAAGGGTAACAGTCCTTGTTCTGAAAAAAAACCTGAATCTTCAGAAGAAAAGGTAGTCAAATGAAATATATATTTAAAAAAACATCTTGGTTTTGCTTCAGTACAAAATTGGGTATAAAATAATAATTTCCCTTTAAAAGAATCACATTGTGTTGCTTTGCAGTCTGAAATAAAGACAGACACAGTTTTTATTTTAGTAAGCTGTACTGTACTCTGCTGTACGTTTTAGTAAGCTGTACTCAATGCAACTTATAACACCCAAATGAAAGATAGAAGACCAACATGACTGCAAAAGAAAAAAAGGAAAAGAAGAAACACTGAGCTGGAAAAAGGATCACCCCTTTGTACAAAATGTTTTGTAACCTAAATCCGGCAGTCATAAATGAGTTTTGTTAAATGCACCGTAAAGATTCTGAGGACACATGGAAAAAGGTGTTATGATCAGATACGATTCAATTGTTATTATTTGGCCTCAACAATAATCGAAAATCTGTACAATGATTTGAAGACTGCAGTCAACAAACGGTTACCATAAAATGTAACTGAACTTGGGCAGTTCTGCAAAGAAAATGGCCAAAATGTGCACAGTTTGCAAGTTGGCAATGCTATTTAACTTTTTTCAGTCAGAATTCAGTAATTTATTTATTTATTTATTTTTATTTATTTATTTATAACAGTGTTTTTGCTTTTATACAGTATCTTTCATTGCAATGTAATAGGTTGAACTGAGTGAATACAGCCGGGTAAAACAAAACTGTGTCTGTTTTCAATTCTAGCATAAAAGCAACAAAATGTGATTATTTTATGTTTGAGAAGTCATTCATTTCTATACAGACTGTATATTCATAGAAAGCTGTACTTGCATAATATTAAATGCAAGCTCTATCTTCAATATTTTAGATATTCTATCACATCAAAACAACTAGCAGTCTGATATGAAATACAAGATGACAATTACACAAATATGCATAGGGAAAAAAATTATTATGATTAAAAAAAGGACTCAAGTCATTTAAAACATTTGCCTCAAAAATGTGCACTCTGAGAAATGTGAAATTATCACATACAGCAGAATGTTCTATACACAGGTTCAACATTTACTAACTAACTAACTAACTAACTAACTAACTAACTAAATAAATAAATAAGTAAATAAATCAAAAAATAAAATGTATTTTATCAAATTAATAACATTTATTGCCAAATTATATAATAATGCATATATACCTTTTTATATGAAATTACAATTGGAATAGTTTTTGTGTTACAGTATCATGACAAGGAACCTGACTTGGCTGAATTAGCTTACATGTCTACAGAAAGCAGTGAGGAAAAGGACGCATTCTTTACATGTAGTTTGCCACAAGAGCCATGGTTCTTTTTTATTGACAAGAAAGAATGGCAAGAGCTAAGAAAGCATCAGAAAGGAAGATGTTTTCAAGGGTTACAGTGGACAAACGTGATTGCGAAGGGAATACGGTCAATTCACCCATACTGCAGTTTTGGTTTTAAAAGACACAGTGTGAAAACCCTGCTGTCACAAAAAACACACCTTTATTCAAATGTACGGGCTACTGCCCAATTATTGTTAGTGTGGAAGTGACCGATGAGGAGGAGATGCTTACCACAGAACCACCAGTGCGTGCAGATGCACGTTCATCTATTGCACAAACTCTGGAAAGCAAACTGCCCAGAAATGTATATTTGGAATCCATGCAAAAAATCCCAGAGATGGTGGTACAGTCTGGGTGCAGGGATGAAGCACCAACAAAAGAGGTTTTAAAAACCATTGCATGCACCCAAAGACAACTGAAAAGACCTCATTCAAACGAACTTTTAAGTCTACAACTATTAATCAATGAAAAGATCAGATCAGACAATGAAGTCCTACAGAGGGTCATGATGCACCCAAAAGCAATAATGCTATGGTCTAAGAAAACAGGGCAGTCTCACCCCAAAGCGTCACATATCGACGCTGTGGATGTTGCGTCGGACGGTGTCCACATCCGACGCCGAGGGTACCCCCTTCGCTTTTTGACGTAGAGAGACGGAACCTCCCCTCGCCTCGCTTTTCGACGCAGATGGTTGAGAGCCCGTGTGCTACACTTTTCAACGCAGATCGCTGTCCTATACACTGAATAAAGTATTATCTATCATAATAAGTGTACAGGAATAATTTTTAAATTTCGAAAAATCCTGAAGATGTCCGTAGCCCTAACCCTAACCCTAACCCAAACCCTAACACAAACCCTAACCCTAACCCGAACCCTAACCCTAACCCAAACCCTAACCGTAACCCGCAAATGGGGTTCCGTCCATCTGCGTCAAAAGCGGCGAAGGGTTTCCGTCCTCTCGTCAAAAGCGACGCGAAGGGGGTACCCTCGGCGTCGGATGTGGACGCCGTCCGACGCAACATCCACAGCGTCGATATGTGACGCTGTGGGGTGAGACTGTGTTGAAGAAAACACTGTCAGTATTTTACAGAAGGTGCAAAAAAGACATTGTCTATCTGGATGCAACAGGAAGTATTATTCAGAAAAGAAGCTCCACAAGTCGACCATACTATGTGTATGAATTAGTTGTGCGTAATTTTTCCAAGGGGGCATCTCCTCTTCCAGTTGCAACCTACCTTACTTGTGACCACACAACATCATCTGTCATGTACTTCTTGCAGGCTTTCCAAACAGACATGATGAGAATGTATGGGAAAAAGGCAGTCAAAAGGCCAATTATGATCATTTGTGATGGCTCCCTTGTGCTTCTGAATTCTATTTCTTTTACATTCTGCCAACTAAGTCTGCAGGATCTCCTGAAGAAGTACTTTGAAATAATCAGTGGACAATACCAGGCAGAAAAGTTTGACTTTCCCATCCTTCATAGATGCTTAAGCCACATAATGAAAAATGCAAAGTGTCTGTGCAAAAAACAGTAGTTTTTTTTTTTTTTTGTCGTTTTTTTTAACTGAGATTAATGTATAAAGCATTTGAAACATAACCAATTTTTGTTTTTATTGCTGTCATTTTAGAGTGCCAAAACATTACAAACTTGCTATGCACACATTTGGGCTACTTGCATGTTCAGAAAATCTGAAGCAGATGGATGAGGTGCTCCTCAGTGCCACAGTCCTGTTTTGTAGTCCATGCACTGGAGACAATGTGGCACTATAACAACTTGAAAACACTGATGCAACAAATAGGAAAACTGGAAGTTGAGGAACAAACATTGTTGCTGAAGACTACAAGGTAATTAACATGTTATTAACAGTTATTGCTATATATGTAGACTGCTGATAATACACAGTCTTGCAGCAAGGTGCTATGTTGAATCTCTGTCTTGACCTGCAGTGGATTTTTATAAAGGACATCTCAACCATGTGTGTTTTCATCATGTGCATAAGTCCAAAATTTACAGTCAAGGACATAAAAGAAGGTTTTATTCAAGACATTCCCTAACATTTGCATGATGTTTCTAAGTATTACTTGAACCACAATTTGATTTAAATTAAGTGCCTGCTAAATTGTCTTTATGTGCATTAGCATAAATAATTAATGTGCTATTAATAATAATATACACTATATATAAATCATATATAACTAATTCCTGTGTCTTGCTTCTCCAGCTACACAATGTAATTCGCTTCATAAACATTAATGTTTAAATTGTATATAATACAAAACATTTCCTCTTAGAATGATGTTGGAAACACACCTCTTGAAAGCGACTTCCAGAAGGTAATAGTGAAAGTACCTCTTGACCTTAATGGGGAAGAAAACAGCTATTAAGCCCAACATCCATTGAAAACTTGACCAGGTACCTCCTTCCACACGCAACTCTGTGGTCTGGTCTATTGCTAGGTAGGTTTTTGATAGAAGTGTTTTCTAACATTACTACTGATTCTAAAAATAATAATAATAACCAAACAATGTAATTCTTTAGGTGATATTGGATGTCATGGTACATGCTCAGCCTACAAACATTTCAGGCAGATTTATAAAAAAGTCAGTCAGTCCAATAATCAGGTAAAAACTCAACTGATTAATTTTAATAGCTTGTTGATAAAAGTTGTATTTTTTTTAAATAAATGTAACGCCTTAAATAACTACAATTTGTTGTCCATAATTCAGAACTTTACACAAGACAATCGGACACAAGGAATAATGGAAAAAAGTCAATGGGACCTAAAAAAATTAGGTTCCAGAGAAGGAGATTGACAAGATTGGATGACTTTGTCCAGATTTATTAGAGCATGCATGACGAACTGCTCCGTGAATATGAAGACACAGAACGAACAAGAAAGAGAGTAATGAAATATTTTTATACTTTCACCTTTTACAAAATATTGCCAATTCAATGTTCCCTAAATATAAACCAAGATGCTGTAATATCTTCTTCTTCTTCTTCTATTAGCTTCTCCCATTAGGGGTCGCCACAGCGGATCATCCTTCTCCATACCTCTCTGTCCTCTACATCTGCCTCTTTCACACCAACTACCTGCATGTCTTCCCTCACCACAGCCATAAACCTCCTCCTTCTTCTTACTATTTTCCTCCTTCCAGATGGCTCCATTCTCAGCATTCTCCTACCAATATAACTCATGTCCCTCCTCTGTGCATGTCCAAAACATCCTACATGCACTGTCCCTCTATTAAACTCATTTCGAATCCTTTCCATCCTCGTCACTCTCAACGAAAACCTCAGCATCTTCAGCTCTGCCACCTCCAGCTCTGCCCCCTGTCTTTTACTCAATGCCACTGTCTCTAATCCATACAACATCTCAGGTCTCACCACAGTCCTATAAACCAAGATGCTGTAAGATACACTTCATAAAAAAATGTATTAGATAAAAAAAACAAAAAACTGTGTGATGTATGTGTGTCTCTTCTAGTCCATTCGAGTGGAAATGGAGTAGTGGAAAAAGAGACGTCAGAGGCGTAAAGGATTATATGTTTCTCCACTAGTTAAGGTTCTTCCATTCCAAGATGTAAAAAACAAGGTATTATTATTCGGAGTGTATTATAATTATAATAATAATAATAATAATAATAATAATAATAATAATAACAACTAAACAATTTTTGTTAAAAAAAAGAGCAGAAGCATATGCTTTTAAGCTAAATCCTTATTTATTTGAAATAAAATGGGTTTTTATGTGTTTGTGTGTTTGTGTGTGTGTGTGTGTGTGTGTGTGTGTGTGTGTGTGTGTGTGTGTGTGTGTGTGTGTGTGTTTTTGTCAGGAGAAGTCTACAAAGGCACCCCCAAAAGTGCCAGAGAAAAAGAAAAAGCCAGAAGATGTGATCCAGGTTTAAATATACACACACATACATTTTATATATATATATATATATATATATATATATATATATATATATATATATATATATATATATATAGTTAAAAAATCTAACTGGTGAGGTACAAATATTAGGAACAATCACTGTAATCTGTAATCACTTTAAAGTGTTACTGAATGTGTAAACTGATGTCTTGTTATTATGATAGCAGAGTCATGGCTTCCAATCTCTTAAATCAACTTTCACAGCTTATTTAGAAAGAGAAATATATTGATTGGAAATTGTATGTTTGAATGTTCAGTGTCAGTATGGCAGGAGACGAGCATATTTGCTATGTTCAATTTCACTATTACAAAACACAGGCAGAGAGGAAAGATGATAGTGCTGAAGTACAACAAATGTAAGTGTAGCCCAAATCACCTGAGCAGACTGAAGGCAAAGGAAAATCACCTGATTAATTAAAAGAATGGTTTATCATTGCATGATTATGACTGCATTTTATCTCATGGTCCCTCACATTTATCATGTGGTCTTCTAGAAGGTCCCAAAATGTAGAACTGACACTGCTGTCCCTCATTATAAAGATACTTAATAGACTAAGATCACAAACAAGACTGACTTTTTGTCTTCACATTGCATCAAATTTAATGTTGAACTGGCACAAAAATATCTAAGAAATAAATTGTATCTTCTGTATCTACAGAAAGAACCAGTGAAGACTATCAGGAGAAGACAATCAAAAATCGAAGGGCCAATCTGGAATAAATCAGGTCCATCATAAACAATTGCTCCTCGAAGACTATGCAGGCCACCAAAAATACAAATGCTGCAACAAATACTTCACCCTGATTACTGGTTGACCTGTGATATCATCGACCTGGCCAGCTACCTCATGGCAAAGGACAATGTGCACATAGATGGGTTTTAATCTGTTCTGCCCTTTAGTGCTATTCCAAATGGTGGAATTGTGGGAACTCCACAAAATAGGTTTGTGCAAATATTGAACAATTTACAATGCAGTCAGCAATTTGCTTTGTAATGAAAATCAGCTCTCTGTGTAGGACAGCAAATGCACCCCTCTGGTCCCAGGAACACTACAAGGACTGTCCAGGCTGTTGAGGCCGCCGTCAGGCAAGTTTGATGTTTTGCAACCAGCTGTGCAGCAGCAATCAAATAACAGCAATTGTGGGTTGTTCGCAATAGCATTTGCATATGCTGTTTGCAAGGGTCACCCACCAGAGGTATGCATATTTACTGAAAGCAGGCTAAAGGCACAACTTTATGCTTCGTTAACGAAAAACAGTATCGCGTTTGGCATGAAGAGTCGAGAGAGTGAAGCCGAGGCAAACGTGACCAAAACTGTGATACCTGTTTACTGTGTTTGCAGAACAGTGCTCTAAATGCCAAGAGTGGTATCATCCTACATGTGTAGATATACCCAGAAGTGTCACTGGTAATGAACAGTTCTGAAAATGTTTCAAATGCCACTGATGATGTACATTAAAGGATAATACGCAATGTATGTATTTATTTCATTTGTTTCCACAACATTTGATTGTAAATTGAACTTGTCTATGCACAATTGCAACCTTTCATTATTCGCTCAAGTTTTATTTGTGTTTTAAAATAAAAAAAAAAACAGAGTAATGGAGTAAAATCCATATTCCAATTTTTATATGTTTGGACGAAACAAGAATTTATTTTTTCTGAAACAGTGTAACTGTTCTAAAAATAATATAATTATGCAAATTATTTAGATTTTTGTGACTAATATGGAAATAAGTAAAAGAATACACGTTTTGAGTAATATTGCCTATAATTTCTTGAAAATGTTCAGTCAAATTAATTGACAATAAATACAAAACCCCGAGTGTTAAAAATGCACTGGGGTTTTGAATTAATTTGCCTTTAGTTTTCTCCAAATCTCCACAGTAAAATGAGTTGAAAATTAACTATTAATTGAGTCATAGACAGGGACAATGTAAATAAGAATAATTTGTAAGATCGAGCAAACCTATAAAGAAAAATGTTTTATGAGGGTTTGAATATGAAACATGATTGATAATGCACCTGAGGTTTGGAGTGATTTTGCCATTAGTTTTCTCCAAAACTCCATAGTATAATGAGTCGAAATTTAAAGGAATAACAGACAGGGACACTGTAAATAAGAATGATTTAAAAGATTAAACAAATCTATAAAGAAAAATGTTTTATGAGTGTTTAAATATGAAACATGATTGATAATGCAGTAATGCTTGGAGTGATTATGCCTTTACTTTTCTCCAAAACTCCACAGTAAAATGAGTTGAAATTTAGGAAAATAATAGACAGGGACACCCTTAATAAGAATAATTTGAAAGATTGAGCAAACCTATAAAGAATTATGTTTTATGAGTGTTTGAATATGGAACATGATTGAAAATGCACCTGAGGTTTGGAGTGATTTTGCCTTTAGTTTTCTCCAAAACTCCACAGTAAAATAAGTTGAAAATTAACTGAGTCATAGACAGGGACAATGTAAATAAGAATAATTTGTAAGATTGAGCAAACCTATAAAGAAAACTGTTTTATGAGTGTTTGAATGTGAAACATGATTAATAATGAAGTGATGCTTGGAGTGAATTTGCCTTTAGTTTTCTCCAAAACTCCACAGTAAAATTAGTTGAAATTTAAAGGAATAATAGACAGGGACACCCTTATTAAGACTGATTTAAAGGATTGAGCAAACCTATGAAGAAAACTGTTTTATGAGTGTTTGAATATGAAACATGATTGAAAAAGCACCTGAGGTTTTGACTGAGTTTGCCTTTAGTTTTCTCAAAAACTCCACAGTAAAATGAGTTGAAAATTACGAGAGTAATAGACAGGGACAACAGATTGAGCAAACCTATATAGAAAGTTTTTTTATGAGTGTTCGAATATGGAACGTGATTGAAAATGCAGTTATGCTTGGAGTGATTATGCCTTTACTTTTCTTAAAAACTGTACAGTAAAATGAGTTGAAATTTAAGACTATAATAGAAAGGGACACTGTAAATAAAAATAATTAAAAAAATTGGGCAAACCCATAAAGAAAACTGTTTTATGAGTGTTTGAAATAGCACATAATTGAAAATGCAGTGATATTTGGAGTGGTTTTGCCTTAACTTTTCTCCAAAACTCGACAGTAAAATTAGTCAAAATTTAAAGGAATAATAGACAGGGACACTGTAAATAAGAATTATTTATAAAATTGAACAAACCTATAAAAAATCATCTTTTATGAGTGTTTAAATATGGAATATGATTGAGAATGGAGTGATTTTGCCTTTACTTTTCTTCAAAACTCCACAGTAAAATGAGTTGAAATTTAAAGGAATAATGGAGAGGGACACTGTAAATAAGAATAATATAAAAGATTGAGCAAACCTATAAAGAATTATGTTATATGAGTGTTTGAATATGGAATATGATTGAAAATGCAATGATGCTTTGAGTGATTTTGCCTTTACTTTTCTCAAAAACTCCACAGTAAAATGAGTTGACAATTAACTGAGTCATAGACAGGGACACTTTAAATAAGAATTATTGAAAAGATTGAACAAACCTATAAAGAATTATGTTTTATGAGTGTTTAAATATGGAATATGATTAAAAATGCAGTGATGCTTGGACTGATTTTGCCTTTAGTTTTCTCCAAAACTTGACAGTAAAATGAGTCAAAATTTAAAGGAATAATAGACAGGGACACTGTAAATAAGAATTATTTATAAGATTGAACAAACCTATAAAAAAATTATCTTTTATGAGTGTTTAATTATGGAATATGTTTGAAAATGCAGTGATGCTTTGAGTGATTTTGCCTTTACTTTTCTAAGATAAGAATAAGATTTATTTGAAAGATTGGGCAAACCTATAAAGAAAAATGTTCTTTTTCTAACTTCGCTCGGTGTTTCACTATGGGAATCGCTTTGGGCATGACCAACTACAGAAGCTCTTATGACACCACGCCTGTCTTGACAGACAGGTCGACCTGAGATCAGGCTCCGCCCCACCTTTATCCCTCAGGTCGACCCCTCCTAACATCATTCGCGCTTTCTTCCCGTGAGGGACTACACTAATCTCTCTCAGCACTTCCAGTTCTCATCTGGTTTCGCATAACTGTTCATCGTGCAGGCCGTCATTGGATTCCACCACCGAACGCGAGGTCAGTCTTACGGAATCGTGCTGAGCGACATCACGGAATAGCGTCCGCGTCGAGGCGAGCTATTCCTATTCCAACCTGCTGGGTATTAAGTTACACGGTAGGGACGTAGTAGCGTCAGGCTATTACAGGCTTAGCGCGTCAAGGCTAAGCCTTTGGAGGGCTAACTACCCTGCGAACATCGGCAGACTAACGTGTTGTGACAAGTCTAATATTCCCCGTACTCAGCCATGTCGACGATTATCCTCCCCACCAAAGGGAATGAGTCGAAGATCAGGGAGGTTGCATCCCGCCCGTGTCCATCATTATGTGGAGCAACCATTTTGGGAAGGGACCCTCACCCGATGTGCATCACGTGCATGGGCCCGAAGCACGCTCAAATGTCGCTCGTGGACCCGCAAGCATGCGATCACTGCGCGTCGATGCCGGTTAAACATTTGGAGAGATGGCTGAGAGTAGCGTGTTGAACCAACAGGACCCATGTCTGTCCGGCGCCGCCGCGAGGTTTACGGCCGTCGAACATCAGCCGCGAGCTACCACGAGCTTGGCGGACCTGATGGAGGCCGAATCGCCGATCATGCCGCCTCTGTTTGATAACCTCCTCGCGGAGGATAAGGAACGACGCAGATGCGAACTCAGACCTCCTCGACTTGGATATGGAGGACGAGGATGAGGACGACAGTGGTCCCTTCGCGGCCCAACAGTCGAGACCCCAGAGCGCGGGCGATGCAACAGGCTGAAGGTAACCTGCACTAGGTATGCAAACGAGCCGCGGCGAAGCTAGGAATAGCTTGGCCCGCGGCCCAGGACGCGGAGGGAGCGGTGAGGGACCTTTACGACGGGAAAAGGCTGCCGCCTGCTCAACCCGCTGCTAGACAGCTCCTGCCCGCCATGCCAGCTTGCATGAAGGAGATGTCTCGTTACTGGTCTAGCCCCTTCAAGAGCAATCTTCACGCAAAAAGGTTCCTCCAAGTTGGAAATTCAAGGGATGGAGGAGCTGGGGTTGGCCGGACCCCCAGCTGTGGAGCCTTCGGTGGCTTATCACCTCCATCCAAATCGGTGTTCCATATCTGCCTCCTCTCAAATTGCGCTGCCTGGGAAAATCGAGAGGTTGACGGCGTCCATCCATCAGAGGATGTATAAATACGCAGCGCAGTCAGTGTGCTCGCTAAACGCGGTGACTTTGCTGTCCGCGTACCAGGCGGAGAGTTTAAATGAAATGGGACGACAGCTCGACACGGGAGTACCTAACCCGGTACTTTGGGACGAGATCTGTGTGGTGAACGACCTAATTCTCCGCTCTTCACGAGGCGCAGTTCAGGGATGCGGCCACGTGATGGGATTGGCTGTGACAGGTGAGAGAGCGTTGTGGCTTAACCTGTCAGGCTTGGGTGACACACAGAAAGCGGAAGTCATGGATGCTGCCTATGACCCCGCTAAAGGTCTGTTCGGTCCAGCTCTAGAGAAGATGAGAGAAACCAGCACTCTCAGGAAACAGGAGGACAAAGCATTCAACCTCTGTTTGCCTCGTAAGCTGTCTCAGAACACGCCCCCTCAGCCAGCGCGACGGGGTTTTGCCGCAGCCACGGCTGCGAGAGGGAGACCGATGAACGTGAGAAACGCGAGATCGGCTCGCGGCGGACAGCAAGCTGGTCAACGTCCGAGATCGGATGGCTCGGGACCGTGGGGAAAGCATTCATTTGCGGCCGTGGCGGCTAAAAACCGTCCGCCCCACCCCGAGTAGCGGAAGAAGAAGCGTGCGACCCGACACGCGAATGTTCTCCTATCCTCCTTTCTCCGCTGGCAAAGAAAAGGAGAAGAGAACACAGCCCGGTTCTAAGTTCCGTAAGGGCTTCCTCTATAGTTTCTCCTCGGTTTCGAGGAATAAGGGAAAATGTTCAGTGTCACCAAGCACTCCCGACATTTGTTCACTCGCACGTCAGTTCAGACGATTGCAATAAAGAATGCATCATCGCATCCAAGCCACGGGCTGAGGGCAATGTGTTAAAAAATAAAAAACACAATAAATGTGGCACTTTCGCATCCAGGCGATCAGCCGAGGGCGATAGTGTGCGAAAATCCAGAGAATTCAGCGTGCACCCCCCAGTTTTACCACTGGAGGGCGCGCTCGCTCTGCCAGCGGAGCCCAGCGCGGCGACGGTTGTGACATCATCAACGCGCGACCAGAGTTGTGTACGCGGGGGTTCTCTTTCTGCGTGCCTCGTCAATTGGCGCGCATGCGCTGTTCCTTCGTGGGTCTTAAGCACGATTTCACGGGGATACAGGCTTCAATTCGCAATGAAACCACCCAGATTCAACGGTGTGTTGGTCTCGGTGGCCGAAGAGGAGTCGGCTCGCGTCCTAGCGACCGAGATCGACTTTCTTTTGAGCAAAAGGGCAATCAGAGTTGTTCCGGAGGCAGAAAGACGTCAGGGTTTTTACTCCCGGTACTTTGTGATCCCGAAGAGAGGAAGCACATCTCTTCGTCCAATCTTGGATTTGCGTGTGTTAAACAATTCAGAATGTTGACACACAAAGCACTCTGTCGGTCGATCCGTCCAAAAGATTGGTTTGTGACGATCGATCTATCAGACGCGTAGACGTTTACCTGTCACACAGAAAATATTTGAGGTTTGCACAC
>NC_060906.1:4517010-4535438 GCF_014805685.1 Silurus meridionalis | reverse complement strand
ATTTTAGCAAATAACAAAGAGTCAAAAATTTAAGGGGGTCTGAATACTTTCCGTACCCACTGTACGTATGTATATAGTATATATCTGATGAAAACATTGGAGAGGCTGGTGCTCACTCATCTCCGACCTCTGGTGAGCCCATCAATGGATCCACTTCAGTTTGCCTACCAACTTGGCATTGGAGGGGAAGACACAGTCATCTTCCTCCTAAATCGGGCTATTTCACACCTGGAAAAGGCTGGGAGCACTGTGAGAGTCATGTTTTTTGACTTCTCTAGTGCTTTTAACACCATCCAACCTGCGCTCCTGAGGGATAAGATGGTGTACATGGGTCTGCCTGGATACTGGACTACCTCACAGACCGACGACAGTATGTGAGGTTTAATGACTGAGTCTGACATGAATGTCTGCAACACTGGAGCCCCGCAGGGAACGGTTCTAGCCCCGTTTCTCTTCACCATCTACACTGCAGACTTCATGTTTAGCTCAGCAACCTGTCACCTACAGAAGTTCCGTGATGACTCTGCCATCGTCGGTCTGATTACGAATGATGATGACAGAGAGTACAGAGGACTTATACAGAACTTTGTGGACTGGTGCCAACGGAGCTGCCTCCAGATAACTGCAGGGAAAACGAAAGAACTGGTGGTGGATTTCCGTAGGCACAAACAAACTCTATCACCATTGAACATTCAGGGAAGGGACAATGTGAGAGTGGACTCTTACAAATACCTGGGTGTTCACCTGAACAATAAACTGGACTGGACAGACAATACTGAGGCAATCTACAAGAAAGGGCAGAGCAGACTCTTTCTGCTGAGGAGACTAAGGTCTTTTGGAGTGCAAAAACAGCTACTGAAGACCTTTTTTAACTCTGTGGTGGCCTCAGCCATATTCTATGGAGTGGTCTGCTGGGGCAGCAGCATATCTACTGCAGACAGGAAGAGACTAGACAAGCTGATCAGGAAGGCCAGCTCAGTCCTGGGGATTCCCTGGACACTGTACAGGAGGTGGGAGAAAGGAGGATGGTAACAAAACTATCATCATTGCTGCAGAACGACTCTCACCCCCTGTATGAAACCGTTACATCGCTGAGCAGCTCTTTTAGTGACACACTGATACATCCTAAGTGTCTGAAGGAGCGTTACAGAAGGTCTTTTCTCCCTGCTGCTATTAGACTTTACAACCAAAGCTGTTCCCAGTAAAACCAGTCACCAACATACAACACTGCTATTACTTTTTAAGCTGTGCAATAACTTTGTGTGCAATATTACATGAATCAGGTACAATATTACGTGCAATACCACCTTGAAATATTACCTGAAATGCATACTTTTTTTTTCTCCCCCATTTGTATTTATACATTGTACTGTGTATATACTGTTATTATAGTATGTGTATATTCTTTTTTTATATATTTGCATTTATTTTTATTTCTTTGTTTGTTATTATTATTATTTGTTTTTATTTCTCTGTTTTTATTTTTTTTGTATATTCTTTTTTATATATTTGCATCTATTTTTATTTTTTTGTCTTGCTGCTGTAACATAGAAATTTCCCCACTGTGGGACGAATAAAGGTTTATCTTATCTTATCTTATCTTATCTTATCTTATCTTATCTTATCTTATCTTGTCTTGTCTTGTCTTGTCTTGTCTTGTCTTGTCTTGTCTTGTCTTGTCTTGTCTTATCTTATCTATAATATAAAATACACAGTGGGTATGGAATATATTGTGTGTATATATTAATATATAATCTCGATAGTTAAACTATAATTAAATAACCATCATTGAGAAAATGGAACAAACCCAAAATAATACGAATCCCACTGGCAGCCTTATTTCTGTATTTTTATAGCACTAAAATGATGCAGTTATTTACAGATTTATTCTCCAAAACAGTGAAGAACAAAGAGAACTGCTGGATTATTTATGGAAATACATGGATTTGATTATGGTACAATAACAGTGCATCAAATCTATTTGTATTCCAGTATTAAGTAGAAAGGAATAAAATAATGCAGTATAACTATATAAATAACTAATATATTGATTATTGCAAATTGTTTATTAACAATATCAATAACATTAATAATAATAATGCATTATAATGTAATATTAAATAAAATGCTAATAGTATGTACTATCAATTATAATACAGACAAAAAATGAAAGTAAATAATTGTACAATAATAAATGAGTACAATAATAAATTAAAGATTATATAATATATCTCATTCATCTATTATCACTAATTGTTTGTACAGTTATTGTTATTATCACTCTATTATTGTTATGTTGTTATATATGTTGTGTAGTTGTATTTGTGTACAGGGAACTCTCGCCTGTGTCTTATATGTCTATGGATTTCACTTCTAATAAACTTTAATGGACTGTTTGTGGAAAATATAGAAATACAGAAGACTTTAATCACTTTTTATACATAGAAATAAAAAATTGAACAGTGTTTATTGGTGTTGTGTTTATTGCACACCTCCTGTCAGTCTGTGTTTAGATGAGGAATAAAGTTGATAGAAAAATATGTGAGAATCAGTAATTCATGAGGATCAGCTGCTTTTAGAAAGATTTTCCCCCAGTTTTAACTGCATGTTGTTTTTGTGTTTTCTAGGACTGTGATTGATTCCAGCAGAAGAGATCGGCGTCTTCAGGACTCTGCGTGTACACGAGCATTGAAAAATGGAGATTCCTGATCAGGGGACAGATCATGTGACCTCACCCTCAAAAGACTGGTAACCTGCCATGTTCTAGTGTTTTACTAATGAACTGTTCATATCTGCAAATCTGGAGACATTTCTGAGAGCTTCATTTCATATATAAACATCACCCTAAATACATTTATTACACAATTAAATACACATCATTGTTCACAATTTATGAAACTCTCAAAACCAAGAACCATAAACTCATTGACTAATTAAAGCTATAAGACACAAACAACATGGATAATCCTTATAATATGTGTTATAAATGAGTGTTTAAGCAGCACTGGAGATTCTCATTACTGACCTCAGTTCAGCTCCTTTTCAGCACAATCACAGAAAAGCTTTAGAACATCACCTCAGTTACAGGAACCAAATCAATAAGTGCTGTTTAACTCCAATCCAGCAGGAGCAGTTACAGTGGGCTGGAACTGTTTTCTACATCAACTACATACTATCAAATATAATCTTATCCAAACTAAATCTGTGTTTTTATCACCAGTTTTAAACCCGTGCTCCACTTCCTGCTCTACACCACCACTGCATAGGGACTTTTTCAATGCACTGGATTTTGTATCCTGATGAATGAAATTCTGTCTCATGGCCATTTTTTAAATTTTTCTACAGTAAACTACAGAGAGAGAAATCACACTCACCAGTGCCCAGCTGTGTCTCCATGAAGAGTGATCGGTCTATGGATGAAACTTTGGTATTAAGCACTGGAATCTCCTCACCTGGACACAGGTAACATCCCATAATTCTCCTAGTTAAAGTCACAGTTAATGGCTGCACTACACCGTCATTAGCAGCTGTTTAGATTTATATTATAGTTACTTGGTCTTTGGTGATTCTACAATACTTTCAGTAAATCCTTTAGATGTAAAAGTGTAAATATTTATTAAAGTCACAATCAATTACACGTAATGTCTTAAATCCTTAAGAAGAAAAAAAAAAAACGCTAATATAAACAACAAAACACCTTAATTTTGTTGCATTCAGGTTTTTTTTTTTTTCTTCAGAATAAATGTGGAGTAAGACACACACAATGTCTTTGGACGTTCAGCTGTCTCTGTTTCAAATCTCTTGTATCTGCTCTTTTTATAGTTTAAGGCACAAACTGCACACTGCCGTACAGCACTCATTAATGACACTAAACACAGGATCCTCACCACTCAGTTCCTCTTTCTCTTCACCACTCAATTCCTCTTCCTCCACCCTCCAGTCACACACCAGCGCTCAAAAACTTCCCCACCTCCACAAGTGTGCACTAAATAAATCTCTCTATCAGCTATTTTTAAACTTGAGAAAAAATACCAAGTTTTGTTGATTGTAAGTAAAATGGTGTCTTTATAAAAATGAACCATGCAGTTAAACAGTAAAGAGTCGGCATGAGACAATAACTAAAGACACAATATGAGATGTGTCTCCATACAGGCTTCAAAAGACGATACTGACCCGAGTCAGGAAAATCCCTATTCCACTGTATCTTCTTTCCTGATTTTAGAGACAATGAAATGGTGTCTGATGCCTTTTCTATAATAGTCAGGAAGTGGAAACAACACAGAGGAACAGCTGTGAACAAAGGGACATGTGAGGGACACCACAAATACACATTTCTATAATTTTCTACAGTAAACTACAAAGAGAGAAAACAGAATTGATTTAGGATGAAAATCAGCATTTTCCTCAACCTAAACTCCCACTTCCCAAAACCATGTGAGACGAGAGATCAGAATTTCAGCTTTCATTTCCTGAAAGGTTCGGTGCAGTGTTCTAAGTGATGTAACACATCTAGATGTAAAGATCAGGAACTGAAAGCTGGAATTCTGATCTATTGTTTCATTTTCATCGTTTACTCTCAAATCCAAATGTCTTCCGTGTCGAGCAAAAACCCAAAGAACTGGACTTCCTGTTCCAATACTTTTGGAGGTTTGTGTAGGAAGAATAGAAAAGTAGGAAAAAGTGTGAAATGAAAACAGGAGCACATTTAATTCTCCAGGTGCACAATGTTGGAGTTGTATTCAGCTCTGTGTTCTCCAAGTGTTCCTGCTCTCACTACAATTATTGTAGTACAATTTGTGTTCAGGTTTAGACTCCAGTATTAAACTGAGGAACGTTGAGATCTTTAACACTTGTTGTTTTTGTTCCCAGTGTTCTACAGAAGGCAGGAGACAGAAGAGAGAAGAACATCATCACAGCTACAGGGTACGATCAAAACCAACACCATGACTGTGACACTGACACACTGCTATTCTAAAGCTCTCTGCTGTTAGTAACTACAGAGTGATTAGATGATAGAAAACCTCCAGTAGAATAAAGTAAATCCACAGTAAGAACATCATAAAGATCTATCTAGCAGGAAAAATGTGAACTTCTACTCTAAACATTGGAACCCATGTCTCACCATGTCTTCCTACTTCACCCTGTCACAGACACGACCCAGAATCCACTGCTGCAGATGAATTCCAGAAGAAGTTCAAGTTCAATCTGATGAAGAAGTGTCAGTGTTTGAATGGATTGATGCTAAAGCAGGAAAACCGAACACTCCTGAATGAGATCTACACAGAGCTCTACATCACAGAGGGAGACAGTGGAGACGTCAATAAAGAACATGAGGTGAAACAGATCGAGGCAGCATCCAGGAGGAACCCAACTGAGGACACACCAATCAAATGCAGTGACATCTTTAAACCCCTATCTGAACAAGACAAAGCCACCAGGAGAATTCTGAAAAAGCTCTTATCTGAACAAGATGAAGAAACCATCAGGAACGTTCTGACAAAGGGAGTAGCTGGAATTGGAAAAACAGTCTCTGTGCAGAAGTTTGTTCTGGACTGGGCTGAGGGGAAAACAAATCAGGACGTCCACCTCATATTCCCACTTCCTTTCAGAGAGCTGAATTTGATGAAGGAGCAGAAACTGAGTCTGGTGGAGCTCCTTCATGTGTTTTTTAAGGAGATGAAAGAAATAGACATTTCCAGGTTGGAGAAGGTTTTGTTCATTTTTGATGGTTTGGATGAGTGTCGTTTTCCTCTGGATTTCCAGAAGACAGTGAGAGTGTGTGATGTAACTGAATCAGCACCAGTGCATGTGCTGCTGATAAACCTGATCAAAGGGAACCTGCTTCCCTCTGCTCTCATCTGGATCACCTCCAGACCAGCAGCAGCTGATCAAATCCTCTGAGTGTGTCCATCGAGTCACAGAGGTACGAGGGTTCAATGACCCTCAGAAGGAGGAGTACTTCAGGAAGAGGATCAGTGATCAGAACCTGGCCAATAAGATCATCACACACCTGAAGTCATTAAGAAGCCTCTACATCATGTGCCACATCCCAGTGTTCTGCTGGATTTCAGCTGCTGTTCTAGAGAGAATGTTGGGTGAAGCAGAGAGTGGAGAGATCCCCAAGACTCTGACTCAAATGTACACACACTTCCTCATCATTCAGACCAACATCATAAGAGAGAAGTACCTACAGAAGCAGGAGAGCGATGAAGAAATGCTTCTCAAACTGGGGAAACTGGCTTTCCAGCAGCTGGAGAAACAAAACCTGATCTTCTATGAGGAAGACCTGAGAGAGTGTGACATTGATATGACAGAAGCAGCAGTGTATTCAGGTGTGTGTACGCAGATCTTTAGAGAGGAGTTTGGGCTTCACCAGAGTAAAGTGTACTGCTTTGTTCATCTGAGCATTCAGGAACATCTCGCAGCTCTGTATGTGCACCTGAACTTCATGAAAGAGCAGAGAAAAGTTCTTAAATGGAATCAGGTCTGGAGGATACTATTGGATGTTCTTAAACAGAATCAGGACTGTAGGACACTTTCAGATGTTCACAGGAGTGCTGTAGATCAGTCTTTAAAAAGTCAGACTGGACATCTGGATCTTTTCCTCCGCTTTCTTCTGGGTCTCTCACTCGAGTCCAATCAGAAACTTCTACATTCCTTTATAACACAGACAGGAAGTAGCTCCCATAACAAAGAGGAAACAGTTCAGTACATCAAGAAGAAGATCAGTGAAGATCTTTCTACAGAGAAATCCATCAATCTGTTCCACTGTCTGAATGAACTGGGTGATGATTCTCTAGTGGAGGAAATCCAGCAGTATCTGAAATCTGGAGCACAAAGTGAACTTTCTCCTTCACAGTGGTCTGCTCTGGTGTTTGTGTTACTGACATCAGCACAGGATCTGGAGGAATTTGACCTGAATAAATACATCACTCCAGATAAGATCAGAGATAAGATTCTTGTGAGAGTGATGCCTGTGATTGCAGCATCCAGAAAAGCAATGTAAGTGAAGCTGAATGAAATATTTCTACTGTTCCAGTGTTGAGAACAAATCAAAGGTCTGAGCTGTTCAGATGAATCGAACTCTGCAGGACTCTTTAGACTTTTTCCTTTCTCCTCTTAGAAACCTTTTAGATCGGACTCTCTTACTTTTCTATTTGGATTCCCGGATCTCATCCTCCATGTTTATACAACGTGTGTGTGATGTTCCTCAGCTGAAACTCTCGCCAAGCCAAATATGAACATCTCCGACTGTCCATTATTATTATTCCACCATTTAATCATTGTGTTCAACTGATGTGTGTGATGTTGAAAGGGAGACGCTGCAGTGAAGCTTTGAGAACTTGTTTGATCTTCTGCATTTCTGTTTATTATCTTTTATTTCCTTCAGTATCAGATGCAGTGACATTTTAGGGAGAAGTGGAGAAGCTCTGACCTCAGTGCTCAACTCAGAAACCTCCAGTCTGAGAGAACTGCATCTGACTGTCAATACACTGGATCTGTCCTGGAATAAACTGGAAGACTCAGGAGTGAAGCGTCTCTCTGCTCTACTGGAGAATCCTGAGTGTAAAGTGAAAGGTCTGAGGTAAGATCATCTCTCTGAGAGACACAAGAAGTCACTAAAAGCTGCAGTGAATTGTTGTATACAGTGTTGTTTTCAGGTGAAATTTGCTGTAGCAGTACAACATCCAGAACAAATCTATCAGTAATGAAACTTCTCACTTCCACTAATCATTAATGCACTGAGAATTAGATCCATGTGTGAATAAAACTCCAGTTAAACAGAGAGAAAGAACCTGATTCATGACTTTGAACAGAAAGGGTTAGGGTTAGAACGATGCAGAACGATGAAGGTTCTCACACCAACACTGCAGGAACAAGGGAGAATGCACAGGATGTGTAATGTGTAGAAACTGAGAGAGTGAAATGTGTGTCATTGTGTATCTGCAGGTTGGGTGGTTGTGGAGTGTCAGATGAAGGCTGTGCTGCTCTCGCTTCAGCTCTGAGATCAAACCCCTCACACCTGAGAGATCTGGATCTGTCTTGGAATAAAGTAGGAGACTCAGGAGTGAAGTTTCTCTCTGCTGTACTGGAGAATCCTCACTGTAAACTGGAGATACTGAGGTAAGATCATCTCTCTGAGAGTCACATGACCTGCTCCTCAGTAACACTGAGTAGGTTCAGCATCAATGTTCTGAGGAGGATGATTTGTCACAGAGGCTTTGGGTCTGATGTACGTATGTGTGAAGCTGCAGCACAAAACGTGTCTTAAAACCACTGCAATGTGTCTGAAATGACTGTGACACTGTTAGAGTTCACTTTCAGTAACACAAACTACATACACATGTCCTGTTTTCTCTCTTACTCTCACTCACTCACTCACTCACTCACTCACACAAACACACACACACACAAACACATATACATACACACACCACACACACACACACACTCACTCTTTCTCTCTCTCTCTGCGCAGGGGAAGGGTGAGCATGGTGTTTAGAGAACGAGAGCGGTTGGCGTGTTGCCAGTTTTTCTGCTTTTTTTTCCGCAGATTTCTTGCAAATTCTTCCTTTATACATCTAGGAACAATCTCGTGTGTGTTTGTGGACCAGCATGCCTGTGCACGCATGTGTGTCTGTGTGAGTGTAAAGAAGTGTGTCTGTGTGAGTGTAGAGGAGTGTGTGTGTGTGTGCGGGGCAGGTGTAGAGGAGTGAGTGTGTGTGTGTGTGAGTGTAAAGGAGTGTGAGTGAAACTTCAGAGACAAACAGAGGATGCAAGTAAAAAGTTGTTTATGGATGGAAATCTGCGGTTTGAGAACAGTAAGGTGTCTTTCTATCAAGATTTCTCCGCCGCTGTGCTCCGTAAGCGCAGGGAATTTGATTCGGCTAAACATCGCTTGCAGGAGATTGGAGCTCGCCATGCAATGTTCTACCCAGCTAAGCTGCGAGTAACCATTGGGAACACCACCAAGGTTCTGTGCACACCTGCAGCGGTCTTAAAGGTTATTACTCAGAAGGAGCAGCATGTACGACCTGCTGCAAATGACCGTTCTCCTCCACTCAACTCCGTGTCTGATTCTTAACTGGGGGTGTTGTATAAACTACGCCTTGTGGTGCCCAGATTAGCGCTGAATAAGAGACTGTAAGTAATAAGTGAAGAACACTAAACAGACTGAAAAATATAAGTGGTGGCTGAGCGGTGTGGACGATGTTGGGATGCTTGTTTTCTTCTGTGTTTGAAAGTGTTCTGTTCTGGATTTTCTGAACAGAAAGGATGGTTCTTCGGGACTTGAATTCCCTTCATGAAAAGGGAATATGCTCCCTTTTCCCTTTTTGCAGAAGATTGTATGAATGGAAGGCTTCAGTTTATTTTCAGTCGCTTCTTTGTGCCCTCATTGCATCAGAATATACCGTGTATAGAGGGTTAATAGAAATGTAAGAGTTTCTACATGGAATGTAAGGGGTTTGCATGGTAAAGTAAAAATCCAGAAGGTCTTCGATTGAATAAGTAAAGAGCGGGTTGATTTGGCCCTGTTGCAAGAGACCCATCTGAATAACAGGGGGTGCTCTAATTTTGAACATAAACTGGAGATCAAAATTAGAGAACAATTTATAAACAATTGAACAATTCTGAAATAATGTCATCTTCACTGCTCAACAGTTAAAGGTGTTTTTGTCCTGTCTATACCATGCTACCAGAGCACCTTTTCCACAAAATAACTAAAGCATTTTCAAAAAAACATTATTTTGCAGAAAACACACTGATCAAAATGAGAGAACACTTTCAGATACCTCCCAGTTATTGGTGTTTAATCTGGCACCTGGTGCTAATTTCCTTGATTATCTGTAAACCCCTATTTAACTGGCAGCCTAACTTCCAGTTTCACTGACTCTGCAAGATGGTGAGCCGTCCTAAAGTGACTGAAAGCCTCCGGCAGCAGGTTGTCCAGATGAAGGCCAAAGGGATGACCCTATCAGCCATAGCAAGACAAGTTGGTCGTTCCAAATCGGTGATTTCAAGAATATTGAATCTTTACAACTTCACAAACTCATTCAAGTCCGCCAAGAAGGCTGGTCGTCCACGGAAGACAAATACAAGAGAGGACAGAATACTGCGGAGGATCTCAATGGGCAATCATTTCCACAGTGCAGCTGGAATTGCTCACCAGTTCAGCGCTGAACAGAGTAAGGATCTGTCTCGACGTTTAAGAGCATTTGGACTGAAAGCCCACTCTGCAGTGACCAAACCTCTCATTAGCAGAAAGAATTAAAAGGCTAGACTGAGCTTTGTTACAGAGCATGTTGTGTGGACAGAGGAGAACTGGTCCAAAGTTCACTTTAGTGATGAAAGCAAGTTTAATTTATTTGGGTCCGATGGGAAACATTATTTTCGGTGACAAACTGGAGAAAGACTGAACCCAAAGTGTGTAAAGAAGTCAGTGAAAAGTGAAGAAGGAAGTGTGATGGTTTGGGGCATGTTTTCTGCAGCAGGAGTTGGGCCTCTTATACAGCTACATGGCAGAGTGAATGCAAATGTTTATCAGAACCTTCTTCAACAACATATGGTTCCTTCCATGCGTTCATCACTCAATCAGCCCGCAGTGTTCATGCAGGACAATGCTCCATGTCACACAGCAAAACGGGTAAAGCAGTTCCTGGAAACTGGAAACATTGAAATAATGACATGGCCTGCCCAGAGTCCTGATCTCAACCCAATAGAGAGCCTCTGGAAAATCCTTGGCGACAAAGTTATGGCCAAGAAACCCACTACAGTCACCGAACTGTGGAGGAGACTGAAAGAAGAGTGGACCAAAATCACACCAGAGCAGTGTGAGAGACTAGTGCTGTCCTGTGGCCGCAGATGTGCTGAAGTCATTCAGAGCAGAGGCCTGTACACTTCCTACTAATTGCTGACTGTTGTAACCTTCAGAAAATTTTGTTCTAATTTTTTTCCATGCTACAGTCATTGTTTTTCTCTAATTTTGATCAGTGTGTTTTCTGCAAAATAATGTTTTTTTTTTAAATGCCTTAGTTAATTTGTGGAAAAGGTGTTCTGGTAGCATGGTATAGACAGGACAAAAACTCCTTCAACTGTTGAGCAGTGAAGATGACATTATTTCAGAATTGTTCAATTGTTTATAAAATGTTCTCAAATTTTGATCTCCAGTGTAAGTGGAATGGCCAAATATATTACTTCTCCTTTACAACTAGCAGTAGGGGGGTCGCTATCCTTGTTAATAGAAATGTACATTTTAAGATCTTGAATAGTGTTAAGGATAAGTGAGGCTGTTATGTTGTTGTTAGGGGGTTGTTCAATGAAGTGGAGACCCTTTTGAATGTGTATCTCCCACCGGGTTTTGCTTCTGAGTTTCTTACTAATGCTTTTTCGGATCTGTTGGACATTGCATCCGGCACAGTGATTATAGAGGGGGATTTTAACTGTTTATTAAATCCTTTATTGGATAGACGCCCTTCTAAGAATTGCCCTCCCTCTAAGCAATCTAAAACTTTATCTGCTTTGTGTGAAGAGTTGGGCTACACTGCGTGTAGTGGCGTACTCTTAACCCACTGCACACAGAATTTACATTTTACTCCCCTCCTCATAAGTCGTATTCTAGGATTGATTCTTTTTTTGTTCCTCATGCAATTTTGCAACATATCTTCAGTTGTACTGTAAGTAATACTGTTGTTTCTGATCATTCTATGGTAATACTGGAGGTGGGAAGACCTTCAAAATCTACTAAGCGCTGGAGATTCAACACGTTATTGCTTAAAGATAGTACATTTATTTCACATCTTAGTTCTGAATTCAAGATTCTTTTGGTCAGTTAATACAGGTCATTTGATGATTCGTCCATGTTGTGGGAGACTTGTAAAGCTACATCAGAGGATTGGCTATATCCTATTCTATTACAAAAAAACCCAGAAACAAACAAAGAAGCAGGAAGGCCTGGAATTAGAACTCCAAACGGCTACCAATGATGTAATGTAAATGATCCTTCTTCTGTTAATGTGGATAGACTGAGTGTCAGACGTGCCTCCTTAGACTCGTTATCGCAGCAGGCTAACACTAAAATAGTATTTTCAAAGCAAAGATTGTATGAACATGGCAATTAACCTAATAAGTATTTGTTTTATTTATTAAAGAATAAATAGGGCCAAAGCTATTCAGCTCAGGATTGTGCAGAGATTGCATATTACACCACTTCTTAGAAGCAAGTTTGACTCAAATAATTCACCATTATGTGTTAAATGTAAGGTGAAAATGGGAGACCACGCCCACTTATTATGGAATTGTCCTGTAATTAGAACTTATTGGTCAGAAGTTGTTGTTTTTATGAGCCGTATGTTTGGCTTCGAGCTACAGATGGACTCGTTGTCTTTGATTTTGAGTCTCCCAGTCAGACACCTGCGGAACAAATTTAATAAGCGTTTATTTGATATTCTTGCCTTTGCTGCTGGAAAAATAATTTAATAATTAACCTGGATCAATGACAAACCCCCATCTTTGAGAGGATGACACAAGATTATTAGAGAATTTATTCCCTTCTTGACCTGTGTTACTCATCAGACTACTGAAGCTTTTCACCAAGTGTGGAATAAAGAAAGAAACAGAGACAGTACATGTGGGCTCACTCCATAGATAACACGCTCTCCCTGGTGAGATTAGATCACTTTTGTTGTTTTAAGCATCAGATGACACTTTTTTTTTTTTTTTTTTTTACAAAGTGTTTTATTTTTCCAGTAGGCATCTCAGATCACTGTATGGTTCAGTACACCATCAGTAAAAATAATATTAAACCTAAGAGCAGCTACTGGTGTTTTAACACCACACTTTAAGAGAATGCTAATTTTACAGTCTTTTATTTTTTTATGAAATTGTTTTAAACGTAAAAAGGAGCTTTTATCTCCCTACAGCAGTGGTGGGATGTGACAAAGGCACACATTAAAAAACTCTCACATTCACACTCTCTCTCTCTCACACACACACACACACACACGCACACACTCGCACACATTTGCACACACTCGCACACACACACATACACACACTCACATACCCTCTTTCTCTCTCACTCACTCTAAAACACACACACACACACACACACACACACACTGCATAAAAGAAACAGACTTGTTCTTGTCACTGAATAAACCGTTTCAATATTCAGTTTATTTATCTGAATTCTCTCATTTACACAATATATTGTTTATATTTCTTCTATCATCCATCCATCCATCCATCCATACCACTCACTCATTTCAAAACCCACAGAGTAACTGAGAAACTGAGAGAGTGAAATGTGTGTCATTGTGTATCTGCAGGTTGTGTGATTGTGGAGTATCAGATGAAGGCTGTGCTGCTCTCGCTTCAGCTCTGAGATCAAACCCCTCACACCTGAGAGATCTGAATCTGTCTGGGAATAAAGTAGGAGACTCAGGAGTGAAGTGTCTCTCTGCTGTACTGGAGAATCCTCACTGTAAACTGGAGATACTGAGGTAAGATCATCTCTCTGAGAGTCACATGACCTGCTCCTCAGTAACACACATTCTCTAATAGTGAGACTGAAGCAAAGCTTTTAGGTTCAGCATCAATGTTCTGAGGAGGAAGTTTATGTTTTTATATTTTTAGTTTTGTTTGTTAAATTATTGTTGATTGACCCACACACTCACACACACACACACACACACACACACACACACACACACTCTCTCTCTCTCTCTCTCTCTCTCTCTCTCTCTCTCTCTCTCTCTATCGCTCTCTCACTCACACACACACAGTAATGAATTGCTCAGTTGAAGACTGCAGTTTAGAGCTCGGACAGATTGTTGGACATGACAGTATAATGTCAGCCTCTGGAATGAACAGCGCTGTGGAGATTTTTTTTAGAGAACATTGAGAAAGTAAACAGGGTGGTGAAAATGGAGTTGTTATTCAGGAGACGTTTACTCCAGTAATTCCCTCAGTTCCACTGGCAAAAAAGATAATTTTGTGTAATGTTCCCCCATTTATAAAAGATGAATTGTTGATAACAGAATTGTCTATATATGGAAAAAAAATTTCACAAATGAGAAAAGTTCCGCTAGGCTGTAAATCCCCTTTACTTAAACATGTAGTCTCTTTTAGACCTCTTTTAGTCTTTATGGTCCTTAAAAAAAAAAAGGACTATAAGTGTGTTTGTGGACAATAAGAGCAGAAGGAAGACATGTAGTGACTATTCTTTTGATAAAGTCAAATCTTTTTTACAAAGTTCAAAAAAGATGAAAAATGTGCAGGTTACAGATTATTTTCCTAATCGCAAAATGTTTGTTGATTCTGTTGGGATGTTAATGAGAAGTGAGGGTGAAGAAAAGTTCACTGTTCAGGAAATATATAGATGAAGGAAAATTCCTGCTAAATGAAGATCAGAACTTCAGGCAGCGGATGGGTTTGAAACAATGTAGTTTTCTCTGCCTTTACACTGATTCTGATATTGAAATTTGTCTTGTGTGTGATCCTTCTCTCATTCTTCTTTATGAGTGTGATGAGAAAAGGCTCTCATAATATGAATGCTGCACGAGATGCTTATAAAAGGGCATTGTTATTTGAATTATGAAGACAGAAGAGAATTGATGTGATGTTTATTCAGGAGACGCACAGTGATGTTTTAAATGAAATGAATTAGAGGAAAGAATGGGAAGGGGTGGTGGTGTGCTCTCACATCAGCTCTTCTAGAGGAGGGGTAGCTGTGCTTTTTGCTGCACATTTCACTCCTGTCTCTTCTGAGGTGAAGCAAGAAATTGCTGGTAGACTAATTTTTGTACGTGCACAGTTTGAAAAATGTAATGTGGGTTTATTAATGTATATGCTCCTAATAATGCTAATGAGAGAGTTTGTGTTCTTCATGATCTTAATGGAAATTTGCAGAGTTGTAATTTAGATGAATGTGTTTTTAGGTGGTGATTTTAATTGTACTGAGAATTGTGTATTAGATGGGAATCACGCTGAGCCCCATGTAGCTTCCAGCTGTGCCATGTGCACTTTGACTGAAACCCATAAACTGTGTGATATATGGAGATGTTTAAACAACAATGATAAACAATATTCATGGTTGCACACTCGAGAGAATGTTATTTCTTTGGCTAGATTAGATTGACTAAACTGTTTTAAACGATATTAAAATGATTGTTTATCATTTTAATATTGTGCAGAGCTGTGTAATTAGTCCTTCTGGGGTTTCTGATCATGCTATTGTTATTTGTAAAGTTGGTAAAGAGTTCCTATTGGCATTTTAATGTTTCTTTGTTGAGTAATGCAAAGTTTAAATAGGTTTTTCTTTTTTTCTTTTTGAAGGAATTGAAATCAAAGAAAAAGATTTTTATAAATGTAAAACAATGGTGGGATTGTTGGAAAAGTTGAAATTAAGTTATTATGTCAAGTATACTTTCAAGGTCTCTAAAAATATTACACAAAAAAAGAACGAACAATTTTGGAGTCTACTGGAGAACAAAATAGTGTTGATGTTCTCAAGTCCAAAAGGATGTTTCTTGCAGACCTGTTAGGCGTGAAGGCAAAAGGTGCATTGGTCAGGTCATGCTACCAAAACTGAACACAAATGGATGCCCCATCCAAATTCTTTTTTCTTTTGGAAAGAAAGAATGGCCAGAAAAGATACATTCCCTCACTGTGATCAGAGAATGGGCAGGAGCTTACAGTTCTGTCTGAAATAAGACAAAGGGCTGGAAGGTTCTATAAGGATCTGTATGGGAGTGAATATAAAGATGATGAGGAAATGTCTGCCAGTTTTTATCAAGGTTTACCGAAGCTTCCAAAAAAGTTAAATGAGGCACTAGAGAAACCTTTGTGTGCACAAGAGCTATGGAAGGCATTGCTGATTATGGAGAGTGGAAAAGCTCCAGGACTTGATGGGCTCCCAATTGAGTTTTATAAAGCCTATTGGGAGGTGTTGGGTGAGGATCTCTTGTATGTTCTTAATGAGAGCATAGCTGAGGGGTTTTTACCAGTGAGCTGTAGGAGAGCTGTGATTTACTCTCCTACCCAAGAAAGGTGACCTTCAGGAAATTAAGACCAGTAAACCTGTTGTGCGCCGATCTTTTGCAAAATCTTTTGCAAAACTCTGGCAAAAAGATTAAGGGAAGTGATTGGGGACATCATACATCCTGACCAGACGTATTGTTTGCCTGATAAGTCTGTTTCTGAGAACATTTTTCTTGTTGGAGCTGTAATAGAGGTTGCTGGCCTATTGGGCATTAATTTCAATTGATCAGGAAAAAGCTTTTGATAGGGTTGAGCACCAATATCTTTGGAACACACTTGATGTTCTTAGTTTTGGCCCAGGTTTTATTGGAGGAAAAGTGTTATATAAGGACATTGAAAGTATGCTAAAAATCAATGGTGGTTTTAGCCTTTTTAGTGTTAACAGGGGCATCAGACAAGGTTGTGACTCTCTGGAACAATTAACTCCTTAGCAATTGAACCATTATTAAACAAATGATGGTCTAATATAGAAGGCCCATGTTACCTAATGTTAATCTGCAACATCAGAGATCAGCTTATGCTGCTGATGGAATGATGATGGTCAATGGGCAGAATGATATAAATACTCGATTAAAAATCATTCAAGAGTTTGGAAATGTATCTGCTGCTAAAATAAATTGGAATAAGAGTGATGCCTTAATTGTTGGAAAATGGCAGAAGGGCCACCGTTACTACCTGGTAAGTTAACTTGGAAAAAAGGAGGTCTTAAATATGTAGGAGTGTTTATTGGAGATGCTGTCACACAAGAAAAGAACTGGTTTGGGCTGGTTGAAAAAATAGAGGGCAGGTTAAAAAAATGGAAGTGGATTCATTCACAATGTTCCTTTAGAGGACGTGTTTTTTAATAATAAACAATTTGGCTGCTTTAACATTGTGGCACAGATTGGTATGTGTAGACCCTCCTTCCAGTCTGCTTTCCAGATTACAAGCAATGCTCGTAGACCTTTTTTTGGGATCGGCTTCACTGGGTCCCTCACACACACACACACACACACACACACACACACACACACACACATTCTCTGTCTCTCTCACACACCCTGCATAAAAGAAACAGACTTGTTCTTGTCACCTAATAAACTGTTTCAATATTCAGTTTATTTATCTGAATTCTCTAATTTACACAATCTATTGTTTATATTTCTGCTATCATCCACACATCCATCCATCCATCCATCCATCCACACATCCATCCATTCCACTCATTTTAAATCACACAGAATGTGTAATGTGTAGAAACTGAGAGAGTGAAGTGTGTGTCAGTGTGTGTTTATATTTATCCATCCATCCATCCATCCATCCATCCACACCACACATAAAGGATGTGTAATGTGTAGAAACTAAGAGAGTGAAGTGTGTGTTATTGTGTATCTGCAGGTTGTATAATTGTGGAGTATCAGATGAAGGCTGTGCTGCTCTCGCTTCAGCTCTGAGATCAAACCCCTCACACCTGAGAGATCTGGATCTGGATGGGAATAAAGTAGGAGACTCCGGAGTGAAGTTTCTCTCTGCTGTACTGGAGAATTCTCACTGTAAACTGGAGAAACTGTGGTAAGATCATCATGACATCATCAACATGACCTGCTCCTCACTAACACACATTCTCTAATAGTGAGAATGAAGCAGAGCTTTTAGGTTCAGCATCAATGTTCTGAGGAGGAAGTTTATAGTTTTATTTTTTAGTTTTGTAGTTTTGTTTGTTAGTTTAAATTAGTGTTGATTGACCACACACACACACACACATTCTCTGTCTCTCTCACACACCTGCATAAAAGAAACAGACTTGTTCTTGTCACCTAATAAACTGTTTCAATATTCAGTTTATTTATCTGAATTCTCTAATTTACACAATCTATTGTTTATATTTCTGCTATCATCCACATCCATCCATTCCACTCATTTTAAATCACACAGAATGTGTAATGTGTAGAAACTAAGAGAGTGAAGTGTGTGTTATTGTGTATCTGCAGGTTGTATAATTGTGGAGTATCAGATGAAGGCTGTGCTGCTCTCGCTTCAGCTCTGAGATCAAACCCCTCACACCTGAGAGATCTGGATCTGGATGGGAATAAAGTAGGAGACTCCGGAGTGAAGTTTCTCTCTGCTGTACTGGAGAATTCTCACTGTAAACTGGAGAAACTGTGGTAAGATCATCATGACATCATCAACATGACCTGCTCCTCACTAACACACATTCTCTAATAGTGAGAATGAAGCGGAGCTTTTAGGTTCAGCATCAATGTTCTGAGGAGGAAGTTTATAGTTTTATTTTTTAGTTTTGTAGTTTTGTTTGTTAGTTTAAATTAGTGTTGATTGACCACACACACACACTCTCTCACTCTCTCTCTCTCTCTCACATACACACACACACACCTATACAGGTACGG
>NC_060906.1:4499047-4516910 GCF_014805685.1 Silurus meridionalis | reverse complement strand
CATTCCTCAGGCATCTTCTCACCTTCCAGAATCCTGTTAAACAATCTGGTTAAAAATTCCACTGCATCTCTCCTAAACATCTCCATGCTTCTACAGGTATGTCATCTGGTCCAACCGACTTTCACTCAACATATTTCCATCTCCATCCTTTATTGCTCTAACTTGCAGCACATCCTTCCCAGCTCGATTCCTCTGCCTGGCCAATCGCTACAAATCCTTTTCTCCTTCCTTAGTGTCCAACTTCTCATACGCCTTTTCCTTGGCTTTTTTGCCACATCCCTCTTTACCTGCTGCAGCATCTCTTTGTTCTCCTGCCTACTTTTCTCATCTCTCTGTCGATCCCAATTCTGTTTCTCCAACCTCTTTCTCCTTATGCTCTCCTGCACTTCCTCATTCCACCACCATGTCTATTTGTCTTCCTTTCTATTTCCAGATGTCACACCAAGTACTTTTCTCGCTGCATCCCTCATCACATTCCCCAGTAGTTTCCCAATCATCCAGCACCTCTTCACCACCACAGAGCCCCTGTCTGATCTCTTCCCTGAATCTCACACTACAGTCTTCCTCCTTCAGTTTTCACCATCTGATTGTGACAGAATGAATGAGGTTCAGGTGGTGATTGACACTCCTGACCACCAATCAGTAGCGAGCAGGCACTATTTAGAGTGGGTTGGTTTGAGCCTGGCATGTGTCACGCCCGGATCCTCCCCTTTTGCGGTTGCTAAAGACATTTCAGCCTGTCTTTTCAGTGTGTGTCCCTGTTGGATGCTGCTTTGGATCTGTTTATTGCCCTCCCTGCAGTTTAACAGCAGGTTATTTGAAGGCTGCGTATTCTGAGCGGTGAATTGATTCTCAGGAACTTATCTATCCGCGTTTGGATCCTCCTTTCCTCCTTCTCTCCTTCTCTCCTTCTCTTCTTTTTCGTCCTGGGTGATTATTGCGGAGGAGTTAAAAGGTAGACTTACCACCGCCCCTGTACTCGCCTATGCCGACTTTTCACTTCCTTTTATCTTGGAGGTGGATGCCAGCCATGGGGGACTAGGGGCGGTCCTCTCACAAGAGCAACAAGGTAAGGTTCGTCCCATAGCTTATGGTAGCCGAGGTCTTCGGCCCACTGAGCGCAATACTTCAAACTACAGTTCTATGAAGCTGGAGTTCCTTGCGCTCAAGTGGGCCATGACTGAGAAGTTCCGGGAGTACCTGCTGGGACACAAGTGTGTAGTCTACACTGATAATAACCCTCTTAGCTACCTGACCTCAGCTAAGTTGGGTGCCATGGAACAGCGTTGGGCTGCCCAGTTGGCAGCCTTTGACTTTGAGCTTAAGTATAGATCAGGTAAGAGCAATCGCAATGCTGATGCCTTGTCACGCCAGAACCCACCTGCTGTGGAAGTTCAGGATTTGTGCCCAGGTGTATCTGTTCCTGCTGCATTGCGTCAAGTGAACCAAGGTGGATTGGTGAGTCAGGTAAACCAGATTGTATCTTTTCCTGGTTATTCCAGCAGTGATATGTCGGCTCAGCAGCAGGCCGATCCAGTTATTGGAGAGCTGCTGGTGTTTTGGAGGCAGAAATTGCTGCCTAGCTCTGAGGAGCGTAAGAAACTTTCTAGGTCTGCTGTGCTCTTGTTTCGGCAGTGGGATCGTCTGGTGGAGAAGGAGGGGGTGCTTTATCGCCGGGTGTTTCGCCCGGATGGTGGAGAGGAGGTCCTCCAAGTGCTATTGCCGGTGGCCATGAAACCGGAGGTGTTGACACAATTGCATCAACTGCACGGGCACCAGGGGGTGGAGCGCACCTCTCAGCTGGTGTGGCAACGATGCTATTGGCCAGGGATGTCCTCTGACATTGCCCGGTGGTGCCATGAGTGTGAAAGGTGCCAGTGTGCAAAGGGTGTCCAGCCTGCCCCTGTTAGTTTCATGGGACACCTGCTGGCTGCACGGCCAAATGACATTCTGGCCTTGGACTTTACTGTGTTGGAACCCTCAAGTTCGGTCTTGAGAATGTGTTGGTCATGACTGATATTTTCACCAAATACACCCTGGCGGTACCTACTAGAAATCAACAAGCTGAGACTGTGGCACAGGTTCTGGTTGTTGAATGGTTTTGTAATTTGGGGTGCCTGGCCGTATTCATTCGGACCAGGGTCGTAACTTTGAGTCAGCGCTTATTAAGCAGTTGTGTTGTTTATATGGAGTTGAAAAGACACGCACTACTCCATATCACCCTGCTGGAAATGGCCAGTGTGAGCGTTTTACCGGACGCTGCACAATCTTTTGCGCACCTTGCCTGTGTCAAGGAAGGGGGACTGGCCATCTTGTCTTCCACAGGTACTGTTCGCCTACAACACTACTCCTCACCAAGCTACGGGAGAATGCCCGTATTTTTTGATGTTTGGGCAGGAGCCTAGACTTCCAGTGGACTTCCTGCTTGGTAGAGTTGAGGAGCCACAGTCAGGTAGCGTTCATCGGTGGGTCCTGGAGCATCAGGATCGGTTGCAGGTGGCTTTTGAGGGGGCTCGCGGCGGTTGGGGGCTGCTGCTGACCGCCGGAAAGCCAGGCACGATCTGCAGGTACGAGAATCACAACTGCAGGAGGGTCAATTGGTATATCTCCGTGACTATAGCGTGAGAGGTCGACATAAAATCCATGACCTGTGGAGCTCCGTGGTGTACCAGATTGTGAAGGCACCTAAGGAAGGAGGTGTGGTGTATACAATTGCTCCCATCACAGATCTAGGCAAGTTAAAGCACGTGCACCGATCTTTGCTGAAACTTCAGATTGGCAGGAACTCTCCCCCCATGTTGCAGGACATTCCATTAGTGGAAACTGTGCGGCCTCGAGAAGAATTGGACGAGGAGATTTGTTTGTTCTGGTACCTGAAACACCGCAGGTTAGTGGTAGGCAAGCACCTAGGAGTATGCTTCAGTCTGAACCCCAGGGTTCTGGTGAAGTCCAGGAATCAGAAGAAATCCCTGAGGTAAGATTGAATGAGCAGCCACTAATAAACCCTCCTTTACACTCTGCTTCGGTGGGGGAGAGTGTGGTGAGAAGGACTGGAAGGAGTACTGCTGGGCAGCACTCTAATGTACATCACCTCCCACGATCCTTGGGACCAGGTACAGTGTCTAGTATAGTGGGTAGTACATCTGTGGTTTTATTCCGTCCTTGGGACTGAAAGTTAAGAGGGTGGGCTTTTGGGTTTAGTTCATCGTCGGGGCGACGATGCAGAAGCCGGGGGTGGATTGTGACAGAATGAATGAGGTTCAGGTGGTGATTGACACTCCTGACCACCAATCAGTAGCGAGCAGGCACTATTTAGAGTGGGTTGGTTTGAGCCTGGCATGTGTCACGCCCGGATCCTCCCCTTTTGCGGTTGCTAAAGACATTTCAGGTATGTGCTGCTAGTATGTAGCGTTGGCTAATAAGTTTTTCTTTGCTCATTGCACTAATGGCTCATTTGTGTATCCTTAGCCTGTCTTTTCAGTGTGTGTCCCTGTTGGATGCTGCTTTGGATCTGTTTATTGCCCTCCCTGCAGGTATGAGGAAGTTGTTTAGCAATGTTTAGCTTAACGTGTCAGGTGGCGTGAGTAATGTGCAGTCCTTGTTTTTCCTTCTTTTTCGTCCTGGGTGATTATTGCTGCGATTCGACTTTTCCCTCGCTGCGTGCCGAGTGAACAACCTCGGCTTACAACTATTTAAAAGGGGAATTCTGCTGCTGCCATTTGGCTTCTGTGATTTGTTTTAACCGGTATTGTCTGGTCTACTGTGGGGTCGAGCAACGTGCAAGTATCGGGGCTGGCTTGAAGACGACGTGGCCGCTCCTTTTGGGTTTTGCTTCCCTCAACCTTTTAATCAAGTTCTTCATTGGTTTTTGTTTAAGCGGTGTATATGGTGAATCATATTGTGCTTGGTGACTATCCATCATATTACGGTGGAATTGTGACCTTAATTCGCTGTTTCCTTCCTTTCTGTCTGAGATTTATTTTGCTTTTGGTTTCTTTCAGGAGCTGGGGTCCCACGGGTGAAAGGTCTTTGGTGGTGCTATTTCTACATTTGCTGTCGACACTTTTGGCGTGTATGAGTGGGTGTTTTGAGTTCACGGTGAGGTGTGTGTGGAAGTGTGCTTTTTGATAATTAGTGCTGATCACTCCGGTGGGTAACTCCAGCCCTGTATGCAATGATTTTATGTTGTTTTGTTCATTTGGAAGTTGTGTAAATTTATTGTTTAATATTTTGTGTCCGATTGTTTATTTTTTGTTATTTGTGTAATTGTCACTGGACCATATTCACCAGCGAGAACATTTTTTTTGTTTTATATTTTAAAGCTAAGTTTTCAATAAACTTTGTATTGTTTTATACGATGCCCACGTTTCCTGCCTACACTCAATAATAGGGGAATCGAACTTGTGTGACCTAATAAACTCTGGGGTTTACTTCTATTTCCTGGGTATAACCCTCCCAGGTGGCGTAGTCGACTTGGTTAGTATATAAAGTTGAGCTTGGGTGTGACGAGCCCTTCGGCTCTCCCTCCCTGCACCATCCGCACCTCTCGCGCCACATAATTCTTTTTTCAGTCTTCACGCTTCTACTTGTCTTCTTCACCTCCAAAACCATCCTACACACCACCATCCGATGCTGTCTAGCTACACTGTCCCCTGCCAACACCTTACAGTCTCCAATCTCCTTCAGGTTGCATCTCCTACATAGAACATAATCCACCAGTGTGCACCTTCCTCCACTCTTATACGTCACCCTATGATCCTCCTTCTTCTTAAAATAAGTGTTCACCACTGCCATATCCATCCTTTTAGCAAAATCTACCACCATCTGCCCTTCCACATTCCTCTCCTTAAAACCATACCTACCCATCACCTCCTCATCACCTCTGTTCCCTTCACCTACATGCCCATTAAAGTCTGCCCCAATCACCAATCTTTCATTCCTAGGTTCACCTCCTAGCACTTCATCTAACTCACTCCAGAATTTTTTCTTCTCCTCCATCTCACAGCCGACTTGTGAAGCATAGGCACTGATGCATCAATCATGACCACTTCAACTTCCAGCTTCACGATCATCACCCTATCAGAAACTCTTTTCACCTCCACTACACTCTTACTGTACTCTTCCTTCAGAATCACCCCTACACCATTTCTCTTTCCATCCACACCATGATAAAACAGCTTAAATCCACCTCCAATGTTCCTGGCCTTACTCCCTTTCCACTTGGTCTCCTGAACACACAACATATCTACCTTTCTCCTCTCCATCATATCAGCTATCTCTCTCCCTTTACCAGTCACAGTACCAACATTTAGAGTACCCACTCGAACCTCCACTCTCCTCCACTTTTTCTTTCCCTGTCACCTCTGTAGACGTCTTCCTCCTCTCCTTCTCCTCCTTCGGCCAACAGTAGCCCAATTTCCACCGTTACCCTGTTGGTGAACGATACCTGTGGCGGTCATTGGTAACCTGGGCCTCAACCGATTCATTATGAATTTCTTATTCGTGATTCGCATATTTGATTTGGCACGTTTTATGCTGGATGCACTTCAGCACACAACCCTCCACATTTTTCCGGGCTTGAGACCAACACTGAGAGTGCACTGGCTTGTGCATCCATAATGGCTGGGTTTCCAGTGTAAAATTAGATGTGCTGCATAAACCAATTATAAAATACCAGTTGTTTTTGTACCATAAATTAAAAATTAAAATGTTATTTAATGCCGACATGTGGATCATAGTGCTCAAAATTTAGTGGAAATTTTATTGGCCTGGATGCCATAATCAGTAATTAATTGGGTATCCGGATCATAAAATACATTTTGTCAGCATGTTTTATCCGCATGGCTTCAACAATCACCATAGCTATGCACTTGAAACAGAGTATGTGATGTTTCTGATTAAGATATAAGGATTAGATATATGACAAACAGATGTTTTTCTTATTGTGTTACAGAACATCGAATGAGAAAACGTCCAGAGAGACCTGCAAAATACCCCCATGGGCATCCATGTTATCAACATGGAAGGTGGAGAAGTTGGACATTATGAAGTCATTGGCATTCATGTTGGAGGAGTAATAATCCTGGACAACATTGGCTTTTCAGCTCAAGCTTGTGCACTGATGCTAGGAGTCGTCTATGCACTGAACTTATCTGACCCTAAGAAGCTGAAATACTACTACGAGTTCATGCAAAAAGTGCTCTTGCAAATGTATGGTGGAAAACTTTCTCCCAAAGTTCTTGGACTAAAGAACAAATTCTGTTGTCTTTAGGACTTAGCAGAATATGTGATCACTGTAGATCTGCATTGCTGTTGTCCAGAAGTTCTTTTTTTTTTTTAGTAAAAATACTTAAATGTACACTGAACAAAATTATAAATGCAATACTTTTGTTTTTGCCCCCATTTTTCATGAGCTGAACTCAAAGATCTAAGACTTTTTCTATGTTCTATGTTTCTTTTTTTACTGTGACCATCCTGAGACACACCTGTGCACTAATCACGCTGTCTAATCAGCATCTTGATCTGCCACACCTGTGAGGTGGATGATTCTCTCAACAAAGGAGAAGTGATCACTAACAGATTTAGACACATTTGTGATCAATATTTGAGAGAAATAGGTCTTTAAGTCTTATATCTTTAAGTTCAGTTCATGAAAAATGTGGGCAAAAACAAATGTGTTGCGTTCATAATATTGTTCAGTATATTTTTTCAGTTCTGAGGTTTGGAGGTTTTATTCATTATTTCATTCATTGTTGAATCATCAGTCACTTATTTTCTTGATGAATCTTGATTACATTGCTGTGTGTCATAGTCCTCTGGGTAACGTTTCAGTTAAAATAGAGTACTATTTAATAGTTAGCTGCCTGAAAGTGCTACTGTAGAAAAGTAATGTAGAACATTTATTGGACTAGAAACTGGACATTTTGACAGTGAGATTGTTGGAGTGATCTTCTTGGACAGTATTCATTCTGCAGCACAACTGTATGTGTTGTTATAATATGAAGTTGCACTTGGTGGTGAAAATCTTTCCTCCAAATTTTTTGACTGAAGAACACAAATGTTGGCTCTGTGCATTGTTTATTTATGTCTCCAGTTTTTTCTTAATTAAAATTTTGATTCATTACTAGTTGGATATGATATAAAACATGTAAAAAAAAATTTAGTGATTAACAAAATGGGTATGACTTTCTCAACAGGCATTTGTTATGACCAGTTAAATATATTGTTAGTTTCAATTGAATTTGACACTCCACTGTTTGGCCGCCATTCGCTCCACATGCTCGTTTCACATACCCACATTTGGACATATCCATTCACACGGGAACATGCAAAAACACAAAACAACAAAACTCTGGCGACACAGGTGTGTGACATGTCTAAACACTCGGCCTGGCGAGGGGAGTCGAGGCACTCTGTCTCACTGAGACCTGGATTAAACCAAATGACTACATGAGTCTAAACAAATCTACAGCACCAGGATATGCTTATAAGCATGAACCCCATCAGACTGGCCAATATGGCAAATGGCTTTTGACAGTCCGGTTTGCATGCGCTCTGGAGGTCCTGTTTTAAGCATGTTAAATCAGTTTAGCAGGGATAATAGTCCACAGGAAGTGATGGACATTCTCTTTACCTTCACCCTCTCCACCTGATAGATTAGAGTGCACACACTCTTAGATTATGGTTCTATGGGGAGTCAGTGCTCATGGTTCAGGGTCCAGAGACATGTCTTGTGTCACTGTGGTGAAATCAGAACCGCTATGTAAATTTCATTTGGTTTGACATGATGTTTCTGCTTCCTTAACTTTCATTCTAACCAATGTATTATTCTTTGTGCTAGTGGTGGCATGGAGTCCTGCTGAAATCATGACTCTCCATCTTCACAGTCCATTAGAGTTAAGTTTCTACTGAAGTATCAGATGTCTGTACACTTATATACAGCTCTGCTCTCTGCCTGCTCTCACATTTAGAAAAGAGCAGCAATAAGGCCTGGAATTGATCCTTTAAACAAATAAAGCAGGACCTATGCTTCAAACCAACACTTCTTGCAAAGGAGGTACAGTATCGCACCAGAGCCCATAAATAGAAACTGAATGAAGTTGCTGTCAAACCGAATGTAAATGACATGATTTCACCACAGTGACACAAGACATGTCTGACTCACGGATCATGTTGATAGACTGTAGAAAGAACCAGCCCCAGAATCCCCATTATACTGTGTGACTCCACTTTTGACTTTCCATTGTGTAATAATAATAATAATTATTATTATTATTATAATATATAAATTATTATTATTATTATTATTATTATTATTATTATTATCAGTTATACCATGGGTCAGAACAAAAGAAAAGGATATTCAAATGTTAGTTATACCAGAGGTCAGAGGAAAATAATAGCAGGAAATGAAAGTTTCAGTTATACCATGGGTCAGAGTGAAACAAAGAAGAAAAGCAACATTTTAATTATAGCAGTGTTTAATCAAGTTGATGGTGTTGAAGTTTCCAATGTTGCTGCCTCCTCACCAAATGCTTACGTTGCATACATTACAATTTTTGTAGATTGGACATTTCTGGATGTCTGCAGAAATGCCAGGCCAGTAACACTGCTGAGAAATGCCATCTCTTCTTGTTAGCTGGCTGAAATGTGCACCCATGTCGCTGTGAGAATAAATGTATTTACTAATGATATTATATTACACATATACAAATGATCATAATCATAAGATCTTACATCTTCATGGATCTGGCTTTGTGCACAGGGGAATTGTCATGCTAGAACAGGTTTGGGTCTCCTAGAAGAAGTGAAGGGAAAATCTATATGTCCCAATATTTTTGGTCCTCTAGTGTAGATTTGGAGATTGTTAAAGGTTTCACACCTGCAGCTGATGAGACTATAATCAGTGCTCTGTTTCAGTAGACTGTAGAAACCTCCTGGAGCTTTTCACTGATTTATTTAATGTCCTGTACATGACCCCGAGTTATAGCTGGAGGCGGTAGTGCAGAAGTGCTAGTGGTAGAAGAAGGAGGTGAGGCGACAGCTGCATGGTTCTGATGGTAGTGGTGTTATGAGTTGGAGAGGTAAACCAGTTACAATTTTTTATAAGTAAATAAGGAGAGAATTGCCAGTTCAATCAGTTCTCACTTTAAAAGTACAGACCTACATCCTGGTGCTTTCGGTGTCTCCACCAGGTTTCTTTGGGAAGAGCAGACCAGGTGCTCCAAGGAATCTATTCTGAAGCTTCATCCAGGAGTTTGCAGTGTGTCATGTGTAACCTCTTTGTCAGGTTAATGTAACTAATACCTAATTTAAGTATTAAGAAATGAAAACTGGGCTAGTATCAGAAGCTCTAGATACGACTATGGAGCCTGAAATAGTAAACGGTCATCAAAGAACAGACAACACAAAACAGGAGAATTTGAAAAAATGTATTATACAAAATAAATTGGTAGTCATTTACATTCCCTGCCTACCTAAGAACGATTCCTGAGTGCACAATAAACTCAAAATAAAAAACTCAATAAAGAACGAGTCCATGGAAGTTGTTGATGTGTGTGTGTGTTTCGTAGAGTATGTTCTTTTCACTACCCGGGTAGGTTTACGTATGTTCTTATCTGTATCACAAATGAAGGCACAGGATGATGCTGGTCCAAAGATGCCACGGCTGGCCACACCGGGCTCTTGATCCGTTCACTTCTGCGGGTTGGCTCGCCACTGACCGCTAGGGTCAGATTCAGATGGTCTATCCCTTTCTAAAAAACAATCTATACATACAGTACAGAATGCATTAATTACAATTGCCTTATTTCTGTTCAAATCTAATCAACTTTTCTCCATTCAAATATCAAATCAAATATAACCAATTGTAAAGTGTCAGAAAGTTCAGGTTATAGGATCCAAGGCAGATGCAAAAAGAGCAGGGGAGAAAAGCTGTGCAGAGCTGAATCGGGAAGCCGATTCAGGAGTCGATTCAGGAGGGTGAGGATTCGAGCCGAAACCGGAGCGCGTTCAGCGCGAGCCGGAAACCGAAAAGGGTCAGAATTACGCCTTAGTTTAAACGCGTTAACATTAAAAACGCAGTTAAATACGGCGTTTTAAACAGTATTGGCGCCGTAAAATACACCGTTGTGATCACAAACGCCGTAAAAAGCGCGCGAAAATACGTAAATGACGGCGTATTTGACGGCGTTTAGTATACAAGAAAAGCGCCGCTTTTTACGCCGTTCCTAGAGTCATGTGACGGCGTAAAAAACGCCGTTTTGGTTGCACATAGGGCACGCGTCTTTTACAGCGTTTTTCTAATAGTATTATTATTATACAGAAGACTTGTATGTTTTTTGTTCTTTTTTCTTGGGCATCTCTGCTACAAGTTGTTTTGTAGTTTTATTACAGATTCTCATGTTGATTCTGATTCCGTGTTCAGCAATGGCAACACATGTACTGTTTTATGTTACAGTAAGTTGAAGTATTTTGAGAAGCAGTAATGTGAGCTTTGTTTTGTGCATGGTAACTATTCTGTGTAAGAAGACAGGTTTTCATTTGAATAAATAATTTTTGACTCTGAATGCATGGTCTTGATTTTAGTTTATATAACCTTGTTTTAAGTTTACATGCTTTACTCATTTTAAGACAGATTACCTTATGACGAATCCTAAATTAAGAAGAATTGTCTTGTTTAATAGCTCTGGTTTTAAGATCTTTTCACACAAATTAAGAAAAGCAAACTCTTAAAGAATTAACAACTTAGTTTTAAGTAAATTACACTAAATATACTGCTTCAAATAAGTATTTTACTCCTTGTTTTAAAACACTGCTATTTTCTAAAGGCTTGGTATGTTTTCTTATTTGAAGAAATCTTATTGTAATGGGAACAATTATTCTTGTATAGTAGGTAATTAATTAGTGCTGCCCTGGAAGACTGAGTAACGAAAGGATCTTTGTCCCCACCCCCAGTGCTTTTAGTCTCTGTACACAATAGAGTATGTATGTTGTTTCCTACCTTATGGGTGACTGGACCTACAGACTGACGAGGGTAGGCTTCAGTTAGTTTACCGTCACGAGAAAGCCTTCTGAAGTAAAAATATATGTGAGAATTATATAAAAAAAGTTTACATACTCCTCCCTCCCCAAGTCTATTAAGGGAGACACCCTTACTCCCTGACAGACTTCACACTTCAGGTAAGTATAAAGAGATATAAACCTTGTTTATTTTATATATATATATATATATATATATATATATATATATATATATATATATATATATATATCATTTCTTAAACAAGAATTAGTCTCAATTACTCAAAAGACTGAAAACAACAAAGAAAAATAAATAAAAAAAAAAAGTTACGTAAACAAATATACTGTGTGTATTACAGTTCTTTGTGCTGTCACTCAAACACAATCACTTTCAATATATTCAGTATAGAGTCGAATACATTAGTAAAGAAAACTCTTATTCTCCTTCAAATTCTAAACTCACTTAAATCTTCATTTAGAATTAAATTTCAACACTTAAATTAACCTTTTTGAACACAATCACATTCAAAACAACGAAAAACAGTGAGAAAATACCAGTTTTCTATGATAATTTCACACACAAAACACTGGTGACATGTTCAACCACAGTTCACTTTACGTTCTATAACTCAACTGTCCCGTCCATCAAACCACGATATCCCAAAAGAACAAATAGGAAATACCAGTCTGTAGAATGATGAGTGGAAATGCGTTATCTTGACGTAGCGGCGTTGCAATTGTGGCGGAGGGAAATATGCCACCGCCTTGTGGGGCAGATAACAAGCCTTTAAATAAGGAAGACTGAGTGGGCAACAGGATCCTAGTCCTTCCCACCCAATGCTTTAGGTCTCAGTATAACGACAGGTTATATGTTGGTGTCTATCGTGTGGTCATGTGGGACTACAGATAAGGTGAGGTGGGCTTCAGGATCCATCTTATTCACGGTGGTAACCTGAAGTGTACGTGAGTGTGGAGAATACTCAGGAAAACCCACCCTCCCAGATCTAACAGGATAGATGAGACGGCCCCACTCCTAGTATAAAGGACTCAGGTTAACTTACAGACATTCAATTTAACTAAAGAAAAATATTTATTTAAATAAAACCAATTAGTTTTATGAAAAGGCTCAGGAAGAAACCAATATATATATATTTAACCACAAAGAAAATAAGAACAATATGACTATTTCAGGTAAGACTTAAACAACCATAAGGAAAATAATAAAAACAATGTGACTGTTTCAATTGAAACTTAAACGTGTTCTTTTGCCACACTGAACATTTTACATTCACACTTAGTTGGTATCAATCAGTTTACCTCAAATTTTAAAGAGTTCGTTTGAAAGATCAAGGGAAAAATTATACTCAGTCCATTCATAAGTCAAAATGTGCATAGACTGGCAACAAAAATATGAGTCTTTTTGTGGAAAACTCACATATCAGTTTCTCGAACAACAGTTTCTTTAACCACAGTTCTGTTTTGTTAATTGTTGAAAGGAAAACGGAACTTGCTTATCAACCTTCAAGGAAAAATGAACAAATTATTGTACATCACCACCCTTGGGTCCTGGACGGAGCGCTGAAAGGTGTTCGGATAGGCAGGGTACTGTTCCCTTAACTATTTGATCCTCGATGATTGCCCTCGTGATCCTGAAACACAGAGCACGACCTGACGAGGCCACGATCCCGTCCAACGGTGATCAATTAGAGGAAACAACGAACACAAGATGCCATCCAATGAATTAGCTAATAGTCCCCGCAACAGCATCCACTACGCTTTGAGTTCGTTTGAACTAACAAAAATCTGGATGTAAATTGCAAAAAAATACGGGGTATTCAACTTCGCAACGAATAACTAAAGTGACCTTAACAGGCCTGTTGTCCAGTCTTATTCAGAAGCACAATGAGAACTTGCTAATAATAACAAACTAGTTAAGATGAACGGAGACTTAGAAGCACGTCAGGTAGCTTTGATGCATGTCATCAGTCTGGACTAACTTCCTATGTTTATTAAGAAGTTCAAAATCAACTGCACATTTTTCATAAGCTCACCACTGCTCTTCTCCCTTTTTCCTTCTTCTACATACATTTTTTCGCGCACATGTCGGAGAAAAACAAAATGGCGGCGCCCATATCAAAATAAAAGTCCCCTCATAATTGAACCTGTATATCCACTACACAATTAACTCGAGGGATATAATTTAATTGCCTCTTTCAGTTGCAGTATCACGATGAATCAATCAAATGAATCACATAGGAGTGAATAATAAACGAATCACTTTTGAGATGAATCAGCTGAGATGTCGTTTGGATGGCAGAGTAAACTCCAAATCAAATACTATCAAAACAGTGCTTCACATCCTGAATATATACAGCAGCTGATATGGAGCAGTCACGAGTGTGTCTGCAGCTGCATAAAGTTACTGCTTCACTCCAGCAGCAGCAGAGCTTCTCAGGAGCACAAAACGCAGTCTTCAACTGTGAAACACTCCACAAAACAGTGCTGTCCTTTATCCGACTAAAGCTCTAAGTTAGTTCTCTTAAAGAAACTTTATAGAACAGCTTCTCAGACGTGACACGACACTCACTTCTGCTAACTTTTTCACCTCTCTTTCTCCTGCGCGCGCTCTTCATGCACTCTCACCACTCGCGGGAAAATCGGTCTGCTCGTCAAAATAAAAGTCTCTCAAAAATAATTACTATAAAAATAGATACCGTTACACTGGCATATTATTTGCAGAAATATTGCAGCTTCTCTGCAAACACATGGTGAGCTGTGAGATCTTCTATAGAACATGACTGAAAAAAGGAAAGTGTTTTGTCATACTAGTTGAAAAAGGTTCTTTTTTGTTCAAGTCATTGCTGTGTTTTTCTTCACTTTAGAGCCAGAAGGAAGTGGAGGCCTTATGGAGGGACTCTAAACTGAGCTGGGCTGATTTTCTTCCTGAAACCGTGGATGTGAACAACTTCATTACTGAGCAGGTGAGCTGTTGGCTGCACACTAGATTCAGACTCCACTGGAAGATCTGCACCAAACAGGATCCAGTGGGCAGTAGATTTTCTTCTTACAATTTCATTTGGTAATATCAGAACATTGTCAGAATTGTTAATTTTTTAACAATTGTCAGAACATTGTCAATTTCATTTGTTAATATATTTTTATTGTCACAACTTTACAGTGTCCCAGGTGAGATACATCTTTACTGTGGCTGCTATTTCAGGTCATTTCGGAATCCACCTCTCTTGGGTCAGGCCTGTGTTTTTCTCCTGGGTGAGTCTCCCATTTACATGATGGATGATGAGAGCAGGTGTGAACTGCTACAGGAGACGAGGCAGCGCTTTCTACTGTTAGATCTGGATACAAAAACTTGCAGCATTTTCTTGGTTTGCAGGAGAAAATCTGTTTTTTTTTTTCTTAATAAAAGTTTAACAGATTAACTGGATAAATAACTAATGAATAAATGCAGCCAATGAACATGCAAACTGTGCAAACACTTCATATAAACAGAATGTAGAATCACTGTGAAAGCATTTTAAATGAGATTCATTTGTCTGTTTTGTGTACATTCAGGATTCCATTTTTCTAGATTGATATTTGAAGGTAATTTTGTATTAAAATAATATTTTGCAGTGTGTTTGTGCTTTAAGTGCTTTGGGATTCATGTGTCCAGCTGGTCATGTGATCAGAGTGATGCGTACAGAATACAGTATATAAAAATGAGCTCCAAAAACGTCCTCATAAAATTCAGGTAGAATCAAATCTGCCCCTCTCGAGTGATGGCAAGGAAGTAAACATGAATAACCTTCTACCGTTCCCCAAATCATCCCCCCACTCCATCACGTGTAAGTAGCACACACTTGCAGTAGGATAGATTCTGTATACCAGAAATTTAAATGATCATGATACAAAGTGTACTGATAATTTAACAATCAATGGCTGTTTCCTCCAGTGTTATAAATCACTATATACTGCTCCTTTATCTGCTGACACTTCAACACTAGAGGACTTTTTCAAAATCTATGTATTCCTACAATAAGTGTGGGTACAGCATTACAATTGGATGAGTTTATATCTGATACAGAAATAGCCTTAGCAAGTCTGCCATCTGGTAAATCACCTGGACCAGGATACGAAAATCTTAGCAAAAACTCTGACCTGCTGTCTGGAGAAAGTTCTGCCTTGTGTTATTTCACCTGACCAGACAGTCTTCATCAAGAACAGATACTCTTCTTGTAATATTGGGCGCATGTTGAATGTTATATATAACCCATCTCTATCTTGGAGATGAACGACAGGATGCTGGGCAGCAGGACTGTGTACTTATGTCCCTCTCAGACCACCCAGGGACGAAGTCACGGCATGAGGGTAGAAACCATCTCACCTTCAAAACCCTGCCCAGACCCAAGACCCAACGCCAACAAGAACATCCATCCACAGAGTGAGTCAAAACCGTCTGATTAGTTTTGTGTTAAGTGCAGTTAAAGATTTAAAACAGAAAAGAACTATTAATGTTAGCAAAATTTACCTTCTGATTAGATGCTAATATGAGATGATTAAAATATAATAATATATATAATATGAGATGATTATTGATGATTTATGTCCTACAAAACTTTACTAAACACACACTGTGTACCGGTCAAACACACACATTATGTAAAGTAACACATCTCTGTTTTTCTCTTTCAGGTCATCGTGCTGTCGGTCTGCTCCACTAAATTCATCATTTTATTTATTTATTTTCTTTCTTTCTCTTTTTTTACAGAAATAGTTTTATTACTGTAAATAAATATGTAAATAACTAACAGTAATAAAGGTGTTTCATTATTGATCATTAATAAAATTCCCTTTTAATACATGAGAACTTTCATTAGAACTGAAAGAGACGCCGCTGTGAAAAGAGAACAGTAATAACAGAGTTGTGTTCGTGAAAACCCTGGAAACAGATCATGTAAATACACGACTCTGACGCTGACACCATTTATTTAATGGATGAATAAAATTTATCTGAAATAAATTTAAATATTTAGGCTGTAATACTGCACTGTATTGTATTTATATTTATTGTTATAATTTTAAATGTATTGATAGATTTTATTTTGAAACATTAACTTACTTTGATCAGAAACACAATCATACTCCAAATCAATTAATCAATAAAGTCAATAAAAGAATCCCAAACTGCTGTGTGTCTTGTCCTCGCTATTAATGACGTCATTAGAGCTCCACTACTTCTAATTACCTGCTGTGACAGTGAGCTCTAATACACATCACACTGCCACCTACTGGTCATTTATGATTCTGCAACATTCAGCACATGCGCAGGAGAGCACAGATGGGACGTCGCAGAAAAGGGCGGGGCTTCCGTGTGTGACGTCACAGCAACACAAGTCTGTATAAGTCAGAACAGTCAGTATTTCTCAGTAACGAGACAAAGTTAAGAATGGAACTGGAAGAGATTTTTCAAAGCATAAAAGAAAAGAAATCTAAACAGGCTGCTGAAAAGAAGGAGGCACTGAAACACATAGAGAAAGTAGCAGCAGAGTTGGATTCATTTCTTAATCTGATAAAGGAGAAGAGAACACCAGAGACAGAAGAGAAAGACATTCTGGTACAGATGGTACAAGAGCTGGAGGCTACTTTGGCCTCTGAGCGAAAGGACCGGGAACAGGAGATAAATGAGAGAAACGCCACACACCTCCAGAACATCACTAAGCTTCTGTCTTCACTGAAACTCCATGAGGAACAAGAGAAAATTGTAGAAAGTGAGAGAGAAAGCTGGGCAAGAGAACAAAAACAACTGCAGGAACGTGTTGCTCAGCTTGAGGCCACATTAAAAAGAGAGAAGGGAAAGAAGTCAAAACTTGACATGGAGGAGAGGAACAAGTTACAGCTCCAGACCATCACGGAGCTTCAGGATTCCCTAAATTACTGTAAAGAAGAGCGGAAAACTGCAAAGAATGAGAGAGAGATTTTGATTAGAGAACGAAGACAACTGGCAGGACAAGTCGCTCAGCTGGAGGCCGTTCTTAAATATGAGAGAAATTATTGGGAGAGGAAAAGAAAGAAGGAAAAGCGAGTCATGAAGACGAGTAATAACTTACAGCTCAAGACCACCAGGGCGCTCCAGGATTCCCTGAATCACCCTGAGGAAAAGAAGTGTGCAGATCATGAGAGCAATCATTTGAGGAGAGACAGAGAGCGACTGGAGCAACGTCTGGCTCAGCTGGAGGCCACTTTAAATTTTGAACAAAATAAATTTGAAAAGGAAAAAGAGATGATCAAACTAGACATGGAGGAGATGACCACCAGACACTTTCAAACCATCATAGAGCTGCAAGATTCCCTGAATCATTGTGAGGAAGAGAAAATGTATTTAATGAGAGACAGAGAGCGAGTGAATGAACGTGTTGCTCAGCTGGAGGCCACTTTGGAATTTGTACAAAATAAATTTGAGAAAGGAAAAGAGATGATCAAACTAGACATGGAGGAGATGACCACCAGACACTTTCAAACCATCATAGAGCTGCAAGATTCCCTGAATCACCCTGAGGAAAAGAAGTGTGCAGATCATGAGAGCAATCATTTGAGGAGAGACAGAGAGCGAGTGAATGAACGTGTTGCTCAGCTGGAGGCCACTTTAAATTTTGAACAAAATAAATTTGAAAAGGAAAAGAGATGATCAAACTAGACATGGAGGAGATGACCACCAGACACTTTCAAACCATCATAGAGCTGCAAGATTCCCTGAATCACCCTGAGGAAAAGAAGTGTGCAGATCATGAGAGCAATCATTTGAGGAGAGACAGAGAGCGACTGGAGCAACGTCTGGCTCAGCTGG
>NC_060906.1:4477642-4498947 GCF_014805685.1 Silurus meridionalis | reverse complement strand
CTTACAGTATGTTTGAATAGTTTAAAGGAACTCATGTCTGGAAATCTAGGCAAGTTTCATTTCCCATGTCACAACCTCTCTAATTATTAATTCATTAGATACTGATACATACTTAACATCTTTTTTTAGGTTATAAAATCTCCATTGACTTCCTTGTCATTTGTAGAGACCACCAGGCTAACAGTGAAGAGACTATGGAGTGGAAAAGAGAGAAGGGCAGTAAACAAACATCTAGGACTGTTTTTGGCAGAGCGCAGAGTTCCAGGGAAAGTAGCCTGCATGAAGTGCCTAGAAGAGGAAAAGGCCCTGAACCAACGATCTTGGAGGGATATTATAAACTTTGTCTACAATGCAATTTTGAAAATGAAAAGAAAGTCAGCTGCTCGAATGCTTATGTTTTAAAAGCAAAAAATTAATGTTCTTTAACAGTTTGGTTCACCTTCATGTTGAGAGACTGTTGTGTTGGTGTTATCTTGTGTTCACAAATGAACGAACAGCTGCTCACTGGTTCATCAAATTGGATCAATAAAAAATTGAGACTGTAGTAGACTGTTTTTGAACGTCAATGTAAAAATTGCATTATTTCTCAAGTCATCTTTACTCCTTTAGTGCATAAAACTATACTGATTTTTTTCAAAGCAGCCTTACAATGATCAACATGGCATAATGATTCAAATAGAATTTAATGCAGTTGTAAAGATGCTCTGAGTCATTACTCAACTGATGTTAGTTCAGTTCAATAATGGCTTGGAGCTGTCCACACAACGTGTAAGCAAAAAAAAAATTATACAAATAAATGTCCTTAATGTAAGCCAGCCAGAAACAAACTCAATAGTGCCCCCATGAAAAGGTCTTCACATGGCTGGTAAAATGCTGGTTCTTTTCCTTTGTTTTTTTAAGGATCATAGAAACACCTAGTGTTGAAATATATTATGCATTCACGTGTAATTGTAGCAGAAATGGTGGTCCTCACACTGCAGGTTAATTTACCCGGTCCTCACATAGAATGTCATACAGGAATGTGTGTGTGTGTGTGTGTGTGTGTGTGTGTGTGTGTGTGTGTGTGTGTGTGTGTGTGTGTGTGTGTGAAAAAGAGATTTTAAATCACGCAAATCTCAGGACTGTGCTTCCCAAATTCTATCAGAATGTGGACTTTGCAACCAGAGGAGAAAACACGCTGGATGTTGTTTACACAAACATCCGGGGCGCATACAGGGCGAAGCCCCGCCCCCACCTCGGGTACTCAGACCACATCTGTTATGTTGATCCCAGCATACAGACCACTCAGTAGGCGTTCAAGACCAGCTCGAAAACAAGTTAGAACCTGGCCAGCAGGATCCATGTCTGCTCTTCAGGACTGTTTTAAATGCACTGACTGGGACATGTTCAGGGAAGCTGCAACCAATGGCGATTTCATCAACTTGGAGAAGTACACGTCAACAGTGACCAGCTACATCGGCAAGTGCATTGATGACGTGACCATCTCCAAGACCATCACTACACGCTCCAACCAGAAGCCATGGATGACCGCCAAGGTGTGTGCACTGCTAAAAACAAGAGACTCCGCCTTCAGAGCAGGGGACAAAACAGCAAGGGCCAAACTGTGCCGTGCCATCAGAGAGGTGAAGCGCGCACATGACAAGAGAATCCACAGCCACTTCCAGGACAGCGGAGACACCCGGCGCATGTGGCGGGGCATCCAGGCGATCACGAATTACAAGACACCACCACCTCCTTGTGACCGTGACGCCTCCCTCCCAGATGCGCTGAACGACTTCTACACCCGGTTCGAGGTGCAGAACAACGTGGTGGCGAGGAAGACCATCCCTCCACCCACTGACCAGGTGCTCTGTCTAACCACAGCTGAAGTGAGGAAAACTCTATGCACGGGAGTCTGCTGGACCAGACAACATTCCTGACAGAGTGCTCAGGGAATGTGCACAACAGCTAGCGGATGTCTTTACCGACAGCTTCAACATCTCCCTGGGCAGCGCCACTGTTCCTACGTGCCTCAAGACGACGACCATCATTCCTGTGCCGAAGAAGTCTTCTGTCTCCTGCCTCAATGACTATCGTCCCGTTGCACTCACACCCATCATGATGAAGTGCTTCGAGAGGCTCGTCATGAGGCACATAAATGACTTCAGGAGAACACAGAGTGACCATTCTCCACTGATCATCGATGGATCCTCTGTGGAAATCGTCAAGAGCACCAAATTCCTTGGTGTTTATCTGGCAGACAACCTCACCTGGTCATTCAACACCAGCTCCATCACCAAGAAAGCCCAGCAGCGTCTCTACTTCCTGAGAAGGCTGAGGAAAGCCCATCTCCCTCCCCCCATCCTGACCATGTTCTACAGAGGGACCATTGAGGGCATCTTGAGCAGCTGCATCACTGCCTGGTTTGGGAACTGCACCGTCTCGGATCGCAAGACCCTACAGAGGATAGTGAGGACAGCTGAGAAGATCATCGGAGTCTCTCTCCCCTCTATCATGGACATTTACACCACACGCTGCATCCGCAAAGCACACAGCATTGTGGACGACCACACACACCCGTCACACACACTTTTTACTCTCCTACCATCAGGGAAACGGTTCCGAAGCATTCGGGCCGTCACATCAAGACTGTGCAACAGTTTTTTCCAGCAAGCTTCCACTCTTCCAGATGGCTTTCACTCTTGGGCCCTTGAGCAAGGCCCTTAACCCTCTATGCTCCAGGGGCGCCGTATCATGACCGACCCTGCGCTCTGACCCCAGCTTCTAAGGAAGCTGGGATATGCGAAGAACAAATTTCACTGTGCTGTAATGTATATGTGACAAATAAAGGCTATTCTATTCTAAGCCATCAGGCTCCTCAACAAACATCTGAACTGAACTCTCTCACACACACACACACACACACACACACACACAAACACATGCCTAATCTGTACAACCGGACTCAACACACATACACTTCGCACACCCAGGTTTCAGCACCATTCACACCTTTCATTATCGCAAAATGTTTACATGCCGTTTGTTGCTGATCTTCCGGGACTTGCTCTCTTTGCACAATATTCTGTCCAAATCCTTTGGTCACTGTTCAGTTTATTTTGATTGCTGCTATTGTAGAATTTCACAATTCTGTTTACATTTTTCTGTTTACATTTTTCTGCTACTGTGCACCTTATTCTGTCACGACAGGTCTTACTGGCGGAGCTATTGCTGTTTTTATTTTTATATTTTGTGTATTGTCCTGCACTGTCCTGTGTTGTCTTGCACTGTCTTGTGTTGTCTTTTGCACTGTTTGCACCAGTTGCACACATGCACTTTATGTGGCGAGGATCTTAGTTCCTGGCCCTGTGTTCTTCTGTTCTGTGACTGTTGTTTTATGTTGTTTTATGTAGCACCTGGGTTCAGGAGGAACGTTGTTTCATTTCACTGTGTACGGCATCAGCTATATATGGTTGAAATGACAATAAAAGCTTCTTGACTCTTGACTTGACTTGAGAGAGAGAGAGAGAATGTGTGTGTGTGTATGTGTGAGAAAGAGAGAGAGAGAATGTGTGTGTGTGTGTGTGTGTGTGTGTGTGTGTGTGTGTGTGTGTGTGTGTGAGAAAAGGAGAGAGAGAGAGAGAGTGAGTGAGTGTGTGTGTGTGTGTGTGCTGTACACGTTCACATTGTACTGTAGTCCATTTATACACATCGTGAATAAATGTGTTGCTGTTACGCGCGGAGAAACGGAGGCGGAAGCCGTAGTAGGTGAAGCGAGTTTATTTAGGAAAAAGGATAGCGGAGAGGTTGATATGGAAGCGAAACGGGTAGGAATATCCGTGATACGCCGAACGGTTCAGCCGCATCTGGAAAATACACTGTTAAGGTGCTTGTCAGGAGTAGAATGGGGGGGCAACGTGTCTGTCTTTGAAAATAATTTATTGTGCTGTGATTAGATCAAACATTGATTATGGATGTTCAATATACAGTTCTGCGAGCAAAACAATACTTAAAAAGATTGAGGTAATTCATAATCAGGCGTTGTGTATTTGCTGCGGTGCATTTAGATCGTCCCCGATACCCTCATTACAAGTGGAAATGGGAGAAATGCCCCTAGAACTGCACAGGCTTCAGCTCAGACTAAGGTACTGGTATGGTGTAAAGGGTCATCTGGAAAATCATCCAGTTAGACTGATTTTGAGAGAATGTTGGGAGTATGAGTTGGGAGTAACAAGCTTTGGTTGGATAGTAAGGAAGAATAGATTTACAAGTTAAGAAAACATTGAGTAATCCGGGGATGAATATGCCAATTAAATTAATAGTTCAGAAGTACATTACACGAGAGTATTACGATGCACTGCAGGTATTTACGGACGGTTCTGAGGATCCAGAATCTGAAAGGACTGCAGCAGCAGTATTTATCACTGCTCTTGAAAGAAAGCTTGCAAAAAGACTTTCAGATCAAGTGTCAGTGTTTGCCTCTGAACTTTTAGCAATCATACTAGTCCTACAGTGGATAGAAGAAGTCCAACCAGAAAGAACGGTGATTTGTAGTGACTCGATGGCAGCTCTCTCTAGTTTAAGAAGTGGAAAATCCGAATCAAGGCAAGACTTAATATTAGAAATCTTTCAGAGTCTGTTTAGAGCTAGGCAGCTGAGGGTGGAGGTACATTTTCTTTGGGTACCTGCTCATGTTGGTGTGGATGGAAATGAAATGGTGGACCAGCTAGCAAAGAAAGCATTAAATCATTCTCAGATAGACATTAAGGTAGCTTTGAGTAGAGCTGAATTCAAGGCAGTGATTTCATCTGAAGTATGTAAAAGATGGCAGGAAATCTGGAATAGTGGGACTAAAGGAAGACTCTTCCAGATACAGGAGAATGTTGGAAATGGGTTTTTAATTTCCCTTGTGGGTTTTTTCCCCCTTATTCTGTGTTCACTTCACACTCCAGATCAGTAGGTGGCGGTAATGCACCTTTTCATTGGTCTGCCAAACCGCCATAAAACACCACAAGAAGAAGAAGACTAAATGTGGGAAAGCGCGAAAACAAGATTTACTCGTCGGCGAGTAAATAGTAAATAATTTAGGTATAATTTCCTGTAATGTATCAATTAGTGATGTAAACAGTGATCCTGAAGTAAACATATTTTAACATATTATTTTTTTAGAAATGTTAAAACTAGCGTTTTGAGCAGCTCGCGGTTGCTCACGAGCCGATCTGAATGAGAGTCGCCGGTCGGAATAAAAGTCACGAGCATGCGAGGTCGCGAGTGCTGAGGTTCCACTGTATATATATATATATATATATATATATATATATATATATATATATATATATATATATATATATATATATATATATATTAATTGGATGAGTTTTGAGTGAATTATGAATAATTAAGCAAATAAAATATTAATGAAATCGTTGTTTCTTTTATATATTCTATTATATATTTTTCAATTGTATAATAGCTATCCTATTTTTTATATATGTAGAATATTGTTAGATACATTGCTAGATTTATTATTATTATTATTATTATAAAAATTATTATTTGATAATAACAAACTCTTGTACAGTTTAGGTGTAATTTTAAAGAAATTTGAGGAAAAATTTAAAAAAGTACATTTTGTGGTGGTAAAATGCTACCCTCTAGTGGTAATATGAGGCATTGCAACTGGTCGTCGAGCGGTACTTTTGGAATTTCTGCTTTGTTTCCACACGTACCGTTTTTACTTGTCGGACCTGCAGATTTTATCAATAAAAACATTTATTTTTTAAATATCCGACTAAAGAAAGGACGTCGTGAATAATTTTATGTTGTGTTTAAAGTTTTAATTTCGCCCTTTTAATATTTGTTTAATAAAAATGGACGAATTCTGAGTGAATCATGAATAATTAAGCAAATAATAAAATGAATGAATGAATTCTATAAAACGTGTTAAAAAATTAAGAAATGGAAAATATTTATTTTGATTTGTCAAACGAGCAAATAAATATTAAGTTAAATTAAACAATGGAATTATATATTATAATTATATATATATATATATATATATATATATATATATATATATATATATATATATATATACGAAGTTATAAAATGTTTTGTTTGAAAATTTATGTAAATAAACAGTAACAGGTAATTTAATAAATATTTTTTGCTTTGTCTTTATGTTTTATATATTTTTTTAAGTGAAAGTAATTAAGTGTGTGATTTATCTTGAAGTGTGTGTGTGTGTGTGTGTGTACACAAACTCATCATAGTCCAATTTTGCATGTAGTGAATAAATGTGTTACATTTAAGGTGTAAATTTAGGGTTTTTTATATATATTTATTTATATCCTTAATAAAAATTGATGACTTTTCAGTAAATCATAAATATTTAATCAAATATAATTTCTTTATTACGTTTATAGAATTTAACCATACTTATATAAATAATATAAAAAAACTAAAATAATTTATCTAATAATATTCTACATACATAAAAATAGGATAGATATTACAAAATAGTTAATAAAATATTGAATATATAATAAAAAATGATTTAATTAATCTTTATTTTATGATTTGCTTAATTATTCATGATTCACTGAGAACTTGCCCATTTTTATTAAACATAAATATAAAAATGTAAGAAATTAAAACTTTTAACACAAATTTATTCACGAAGTTCTTTCTTTAGTCTGATATTTAAAAAATAAATCCACTAAATATTTGTTGGCAAGTCTCAAATCAGCACTAAAATCTGCATTGAAGCGCAGGTTCGACAAGTAAATACCGTTCGTGTGGAAACAGAGCAAAAATACCTAAAGTACCGCAGTATGCTCACGCGCGGAGCCTAGCCGGAATCTTCTTATTTTTCTTTTATGGCGGTTGGGAACCTACTAGAAGGATGATCTGAGCAGCGGTGGTGTAGGAGACCAGGAGAACCCATGCACGGAATCCAAAAAGTGTTTTGTTGGTTGGCACTATTGATGTTTTTAAGTGCAGGTTGTTGTTGTTGTTTTTTTTTATTGCTTTTATTTGATGATTTTTTTAAAGAAGCTAATTATTTTCAGTTCTTTACTGTTTAAAATTCCATACTGGACCAATGCCTTATTTTTAATTAAAATAATGTTTGTAGTATTTCAGATTTGAGTTCTGTGTAATTTTTTAAACATTATATTGTATTATATTTGATTAGATTTTTGGATATTGTAGGAATTGTTACTGAAAAAATATAAACCACAAAAACCTAAATTATTGACTTTTTGTTTACTGGGACATGAGCAAATACCACATTTTAATTTATAATAATTTAGTGTAAAAAACAGCTTTAACCTTCATATGATTAACTGTCTTCAATGGTAATAAAAACACTGACTTAATGATTACAAGAATAATCTGTAAATATTAGATATCATTCTATGTGAAAATACAAATTACTCTGTGAAAATACAGCTCATTTCTTTTAAAAACCAGAACATTTCTATAAATACAAAATACAATAAATTTTTGATAAATTTAATGACGGAACGTTAAAATACAGATAATATATGTAAAACAACAGGCTTTTTGTTGTAAATTGAAAAAATGGTAATTTTCTATAAAAAAAATACAGACATTTAACTGTAAAAAAACCTTTTTTTTTTTTAAGTAGTGTATGCTAATGTGTGACATCCCATGGTAATGCTTCACCAACACTATTAAAGCTAGTTTAGGCAGAGCAATTTTTTATCTACATCTCTAATGATAGCAGCAGAATCTGATTTACATTGTTTAGAAGCCCAATACTTGATGTCCTCCTCAGTAGGCTGACTCTGAAGTATTTTAGGTCAATGTCTGGTATATTGGAGATGTGTGACATCATCGAGATCTCAGGGTTTGTATGTATTGTGTCCAAATCTACTGGTTGTTTTGCTGCTTTCTTAGCTACTTTATCCGGTAATGTGTTTCCCTGAATTTCCTCTGAATCACCTACGGCATGTCCTTTAACCTTCACTATGGCCACTTTGGCAGGGAGCTGAACAGCTTTTAAAAGGTCGCCTATGAGATTAAAATGTGCTATGGGCTTTCCATCAGCTGTTTTAAAGTCTCTTTGCTTCCATGTTTCAGCAAAATCATGCACAACACTATAAGCAGACTTAGAATCAGTGTATATAGTCACTACTTTACCTTCAGACAACTGACATGCTCTTGTAGGTTTTACCAACTCTGCAGCTGTGTGCAGATGTGTATGGTAATGATTTAGCGTCAACTATTACATCAGGTAATCTTACAACCGCATATCCACATAATTACACATCAGAAGGTTTTGAACATGAACATCTACATATAGACAATCCCCCTCTTCCAGGGTCGTATCTAAAAGATCAGACCTACAAGAGGTCTCTTGTTCAATGTGTTTAAGGCAATCATGTGTGTCATCAAAACCATCTAAATCTATGAAGTCTAGCAGATCACACAGCACTACTACAGCTGAATGCGGCTGAGAAGAGGCTTAATGGTGAAGTTTTCTGTATTCAAGAGTGTGATTTCATAACCAGATCTACGTTGTGCTGTCATATGTTGTGTGTTGAGGTTGTGTAAAATAGCTGTTAGCTGATGTGAGGTGTTCAGTATCAAAGGATGTGACAGCACCGTTTTCTCAGCATCTCAGACCATCAGAGCCGCAGCAGCTACTGCACGCAAGCACGAGGGAGACCCTTGTGTTATGTTGTGTACAGATTCAGAAAGATACACAACAGGGAGATATCTGTCACCGTGTTCCTGGGACAGAATTCCCACAGCTGTACCACCACATTCTTCACATAAAGGTGAAAAGGCTTTATTTTATTTTATTTATTATTTTTCTTTTTTCATCTTTCCCGGTTCCACGGTCTCCCCATGTATCCTACACTCTGATCACATGGTTTCTCCAATTTCACCAGCATTCACTAATAATTTAGTTTCCACTTAATCATCAGTCATAATCTACAAGTGAAATCTGTTCATAATGGATTATAACATGGTTATGGAAGTTAAAAATCTTCTTTTAGAGAGAAAATCACAAGAACAGCGATAAACATCAGCGTTACATCCTGAAACGGAAAGCCTCGAATTACTGCATGATCACTAAGTAATTAGCAGAGGAGTAAAATGTAAAGGTTGTTAAGGACATTACTATGTCTATAAAATAAACATAATTTAATCAATATAAAAGTAAATATTTAGTAGTGATTGTAACAGTTCCATCTGATTGGCTGCCCACTGCTGCCTGAAAATTCCACTTTGCTAAAGTCAGTAAAGTTACTTCAATATGTTCATTTACACCCTCATTTATATACTTTAAAATATCACCCTAATCACACTGACTCTATATTTATTTACATTACTTTTGTGTGACTGAATAAACATTATATGTAGCTAATATGAGTAACAAATTAGTTTTGTGTCCATTTTTGATTGAAATAATAATCCAAATATTAACACTTAAAATATACAACTTTGGCAAAAAGAAGTCTTTAATAATGTATCTATTCACATTATTATTATTATTATTATTATTATTATTATTATTATTATTATCATTATTATTATTATTATTATTATTATTATTATATTTTAACATTTAACTTAGTTTTTCCTCAGGAAATGTCCAGTAGATAATTAAACTAATATACAGTCATCACGCTAAACCATATGATATCTTCTCATACTTCATTTATTTTTCTTCTATACTTTATATTTAATGATTATAGTTTTATGGTGTTTTTGTAGGAAATATTATATAATACATCATATACATATTATATACATCCAAGTTTGTGTGTGTGTGTGTGTGTGTGTGTGTGTGTGTGTGTGTGTGTGTGTGTGTGTGTGTGCAGGCACTAAAGATGGCACTGATCCCATACTGGGTTGATCATCTTGGAATCACAGAAGAAATGAGCAGCTGTAATACTTGTGGGAAAATGGCCGGTCAGCTACTGACAGCAGAACCTTTACTCCCAACCAAAGCTTGTTGCAATGCAGTTATAGTGCCAGAGCTTATAAATGGAAACTGGACTGTAGATATATTGGCACCCCTGTTTAAGATGTGGTCGAGAAAAATCCAACCTTTTATTTAAGTACATTACTTTGTTGGTAAAAAAAATCACACATTTAGAAAAAAAAAAAAAACATGAAATCATGTGTGCCACAATTATTGGCACCCCTGATGTTAATACAACCTCCTTTTGCCAACAAGACAGCACTTAATCTCCTCCTATAACATTTCACAAGATTGGAGCGAAGAGAGAGGGATTTTTGACCATTCTTCTTTGCACAATCTTTCTAGATCATCCAGTGTCCTGGGTCCTCTCTTATGCACTCTTCTCTTTAGCTCGCCCCACAGGTTTTCGATTGGGTTGAGGTCTGGGGACTGAGATGGCCATGGGAGGACCTTGAGTTTGTGACTGCTGAACCACTTTTGTGTAGATTTTGCCACGTTTTGGATCATTATCCTGCTGAAAGACCCAATGACGACCCATCTTCAGCTTTCTGGCAGAGGCCATCAGGTTTTTATTTAAAATATCCTGGTACTTCAAAGCGGTCATAATGCCATGCACCCTAACAAGGTTCCCAGGGCCTTTGGAAGAGAAACAGGCCCACAGCATCACAGATCCTCCACCATACTTCACGGTGGGCATGAGGTGCTTTTCGGCATACTCATCTTTTGTTTTACGCCGGACCCACTTAGAGTGTTTGTTGCCAAAAAGCTCAATCTTAGTCTCATCTGACCAAAGCACACGATCCCAGTTGAAGTCCCAGTACCGCTTAGCAAACTCCAGACGTTTACGTTTGTGAGTGTTAGTGAGAAAAGGCTTTTTCCTTGCATGCCTCCCAAACAGCTTGTTGGCATGTAGAGAGCGTCTGATGGTTGTTTTGGAGACTCTGTGACCCCAAGATGCCACTCTTTGATGCAATTCTGTGACGGTGAGCTTGGAAATTTTTTTTACTTCTCTTACCATCCTCCTCACTGTGCATTGTGGCAAGATAAACTTGGGACCTCTTCCAGCCTTGTTTGTCACTGTTCCAGTTGTTTTAAACTTCTTAATGATTCCTCTGACTGTAGATACCGGCAAGTTAAGGCGAGTGGCTATTTTCTTGTAGCCATTGCCTGACTTATGAAGGTCGACACACATCTGCCTTACTTGAATGGTGTGTTCTCTTGTCTTTGCCATGTTGACAAATGGGTAAGAGAATTAGGCCTCTGTGTCACTTCATATTTATACCCCAGGGAAACAGGAAATCATGAATTACTAATTAAAAGTCCCTAGATACCCTGACCAACCTTAGCAACTACAGAAAATATATATATAAAAAAAATATATATATTTTTCAGAGGAATTGTTAGGGGTGCCAATAATTGTGGCACACATGATTTCAAGGTTTTTTTTTTTCTAAATGTATGATTTTTTTTTTACCACCAAAGTAATGTACTTAAATAAAAGGTTGGATTTTTCTCTTTTTTTGCATTTGGGTTCTATGTTGTTTTAAAAAAAAAGGAGAATTTTTAGAAGTCCACGACCACATCTTAAACAGGGGTGCCAATAATTGTGGAGGGCACTGTATATAAACTAAAATCAAGACCATGCATTCAGAGTCAAAAATTATTTATTCAAATGAAAACCTGTCTTCTTACACAGAATAGTTACCATGCACAAAACAAAGCTTACTTTACTGCTTCTCAAAATACTTCAACTTACTGTAACATAAAACAGTACATGTGTTGCCATTGCTGAACACGGAATCAGAATCAACATGAGAATCTGACACTGTAATAAAACTACAAAACAACTTGTAACAGAGATGCCCAAGAAAAAAGCACAAAAAAAGCATACAAGTCTTCTGTATAACCCCCACACACACACACACACACACACACACACACACACACACACAGACAAAAAAGAGTTAAACTCACTGAATTCACCAATATATTACTTCCCAATAAAGTCTTTCCACTCTGTCATGAAGTGGGTGGGTTTAGATAGATTTCTGACATTACTAGGCAACAAACAGTCTCATCACATAGATGTGGTCCTCTTGACAGGCATTCCTCTTTACAAGCGTGTACTTGTTGCTAGTGTAACGAAGGTCATAAGAACCGTATCAAAACCTAAAAAAGAGAAGAATTCTACAAATGCACAATCATTTAAAATCATATTTTAAATATATTATTTTAAGGTTTTGGGAATCAAATATTGGCAAAAGAAATTAGTAAATGTCACGAACCAGAAATATTTATGAGATGAAATAATTAAGAGTAGCTCTGCCTTAATGATTGTTCTTCGTCATCATTGGTGCTGATCAGAGGGGGAGGAGCCTTGAACAGAAAAAAAGATGCATGCCATTAGCAGTACTAAAAAGAAAAAAAAAACCTAAATGAAAAGCTGATGACTTTGTGATTTCCCTTAGTTCATCTGGTGTTATTTAATACCATGCAGTCTCATGCTCTGATATCAGCTATAGGCTAATTGAATGCTTGCAGATAAATTAAGCAATTATTTAGATAAAAGAAGCAATTTATTATTATAAAATTGAGTGTCAGTAAATGTGTTAATGCATTTTGAACATTATTACATAAAATATTATAATTAGAAATATTAATTTGTGTAAATGGGAATTTACTGCAATAAATTATTTTCCTGCCTTGTCTTCGCATGGTTGTTTTTTAAATTTTATTTTGCATTTATTTATTTTTCCCTTCCCTTGTTCCTTCTTCCCAATTTGTTTGACATCTCTCTTTGATGCTGGATGAGGAAAAGGGTTTTCTACTTTTACATACTTCATATTGGAAATAGAGAACAACATACCTATACAGTACAGTACAGTACAGTAGTGACACTGGGCACCAGTTCTTCAGCTGGGTCAGGTCTCCCTTCTTTGCAGCAGGGGCTTTTCTTCTAAACAGTTGTAGCTGCTAATTCCAGGTCTTTCTGAAGCTCTCCACAAGTGGTCCTTGGCTCTTGGACAACTCTTCTGATATTCTTTTTGCTCCTCTGTCTAAAATCTTGTAAGGAGCACCTGGTCATGGCTGCTTTATGGTGAGATGATGTTCTTTCTACTTCTGGATTATGATCCTAACAGTTCTCGCTGGAACATTCAGAAGTTTGGAAATCCTTGTGTAACCATTGCCATTAGTATGTTTTGCAACAATAAGGTTGTGAAGGTCTTGAGAGAGCTCTTCACTTTTACCCATCATGAGATGTTTCTTGTGTGACACCTTGGTAATGAGATCTTTATACAGGCCATTAGTTGGGACTGAAGCAGCTGATATTGATTTTCACTGACACGGGGCAGGACTGCTTTCTAATTACTGATTGATTTCAGCTGGTGTCTCGACTTCCATGCCTTTTTTCACCTGCCTTTCTTCATGTGTTCAACACTTTTTCACCAGATGGATTTGTATGATCATAATCATGGATGCTGCACAAAAATGTGATTCCTTGTTTTTCCTTAAAACCAGCTGATTGTTTAAAAGGAAGGAATAAATTTACTATTACTAGAGTAAATCATGACACTTTCACAAGTAGAATTTATAATAAATGATTTCCGCCATGCCAGTGGGTCTTCTGTTCTGGGAATTAAGGTCTCTGCAAGATAACCTCGCATTGATGCCATTGCAGTGGATGTTGGGTTGCTGATGCTGACTGCATCAGACACTCTCTCATAAAAATCCTTCCAGATTGAAGACACTTGTTCAGATGAAGAAGGAGCTGTGCGCTCGGCTTGAGTTTGCTCTTCGGTTCTGGACCAAACCCTTGCCGCAGCAGCAGTTATGCTTTTGGCTGCTTTGTCTGCAACTGCTGCATCATGAAATGCCTTTTGTTTAAATCTGGGGTCAAGCAGCGTTGCCTCAGAATAAAGACGAAAATGCTCAATTTGGTGAAAGCGCCTTTGCATGTCTTCAGCCAATGAGTCTATCATTGCAGTAACTGGGCCATGGTTAAACACAGCACCCCTCAATCGCTGGACAACTTTTTGCAGTCCCCTTGACATCAAAATGACCTTGGATGCAGTCACATATCTGTTTTAATAAAAACACAAAAGAACTAAGTCAGATCTATAATATAAGTTACCATATTTTTATAATAAGATAAATTCATGTTGGTTTAAATTTTATAAAATCATCCACTTAAAATTATAGATAGCTTTCAGCAGACATTTCAACAGTGACTTCTTCAAATGGCTGAAGAATTTCACATACATTTTTAATTATGTCCCGTTCATCAAGTGTCAGTGTTGGAAGGTTGGGGTTAACCAGGGCAAGTGTAGCAATGATTGCTTCCTTCTGCAGCCAAAATCTTTTCAGCATGTAATAAGTAGAGTTCCATCTTGTTATTACATCCTGCTTGAGCCTAAGCTCTTCAAGGCCCATTTGTTTTTGTGTTGCTTTTGATCTTTCTGTGGCAACGGTGCTTCTGTTGACATATTCAACAACATTCTTCACTTTTGCAACTGTCTCTTGAATGTGTTTCAAGCTTTCCCTTACAATAAGGTTTAAAGTAAATGGGCAAAGCATGGCAAGTGCCTCCATTCAGCTTTCCGAATGGATGCTTTTATGTTGCTGCCATTGTCAGAAACACAAGCAACAACTTTGTTTGTGATTTTCCACAAGTTCAGTGCTAGGTTGTCAGCAGTGTGTCTGTCTGTAAATGAGTAGCAGTCCTGAAGAGATGATGAAATTGTAAAATCTTCATCAATAAAATGACAAGTGACTGCCATAAAACTGGTAGTTGTTCGTGATGTCCAGCAATCAGTGGTCAGACACACAGCAGCGGCATTGCTGACTTTTACCATCAGCTCTTCTTTCATTTTGTTGTAAAGCTGTGGTCTTTCTGTTTGGTAAAACATATGATGGATCAAGTGCCTTCACAAATCTTCTAAATCCTGTGTCGGTAACAATTGAGAAAGGTTGTCAATCTGCTGTAATCATTTTAACTAGTTCCTCATCCTAATTGTTTTGTCTGATAGGGCCAATTGGTGTTCTCAGAAAGCTTGTAATTTGACTTTGTCTTGTTAGTTGGACACTGGTGCCAGTTCCAGATGTGGATGCCGTAGAGCCAGTATTAGAGAAGACTGCAGTCACAGAAGCACTACTACCTGAGGCTGGTGTAGATTCCATAGGATCCTCTTGTCTCACTTGCATAAGCAATGCAGTTGGATGCTTTACTTGGAGATGACATCTATAATTTGATGTTGTTCCTCCTTGGCCTGACAAAATATTGTTGCAAAACTTGCATTTTGCCTAATTAGGTCCAGCCTCCTCAAAATGAAGCCAAATATTACTTCTTTTACTGGAGGTCATCTTTAAAATTGGGTGCTGCTACCTGTTCTCCATGACCCCTCCATGATTTCTAAGTGGGAGAACTTGCAAAATAGCAGGGTGTTCAAATACTTATTTTCCTCACTGTATATTAATATCAAGTTTGTAATCTGGCGTAACAGTGTAGATTTATTTATTGCTAGAGACTCAAAGCACTTTTGGACGTCGCTCTGAATAAGGGCGTCTGCTAAATGCCGCAAATGTAAATGTAAATGCTATAAATTAGGGAAACAAGGTTAGGCTTTAGGGTTTGGGTATGGACATAACCCATACATGGATGAGGTGGGGTAGGGGTATACATTAGGTTTACAGGGTTAGGTTCAGGGTTATAAATTAGGGTTGCCAGGGTAGGGGTTGTGGTTGGGTAATAACTCCTACATGGATACGGGTGGGCTAGGGATGTACATTAGGGTTACAGGGTTAGATTAGGGGTTATAAACAAGGGTTACAGTGTTAGGGGAAGGGTTGTAAATTAGGGTTACAGGGGTAGGGACATAATTTAGGGTTATAGGTTTAAGGGTAGTGGTTGGGGTAGGGTCATAACCCCTACATGGATAGGGGTGGCGTAGGGGTATACATTACGGTTACAGGGTTAGGGGTAGGGTTATAAATTAGGGTTACACGGTTAGGGTTATGCATTTTTAATGCCCCTTCCATCACAGGCAGACAGACATAAACAACACATGTTTATGACTGCTAGAGCGCTGATAGATACTGTGTCTCAGCAGCAGTTCCCTTTGGGCTGTGGATAGATGACGCTTTGGTTTTTATTATTTCTCCATCCATGGGGTTACAGAAAAAAGTAGCAAAGTGGGAGTGAGCAATCAGATCGAGCAGCTTATACCCATATGGTCATATTTCTCCTCACCTCTCGACAATAATCGATGATTCTACCGTGGGGCAGAATGAGTTAGAGTACTGCTTTGAAGCTAATTAAATTTTTTTTCATTTCAGGTGCCTTGTTTGACATTAAACTGATTAAATTGGCATTATTTCTAATAATTTTGGTTAAAATTGTAGGCTTGCCAGGAACAGCTGTGCATTTGATCAGATGTTCTGTAGCACAAGTTTATGATCTGTGATGTGTGTTATGTGTAGGCTTTGCTAAAAAGATACGTTTTTATTCTGCACTTAAACTTGGAGAGTGTGTCTGAGCCCCAAACACTGTCAGGAAGACTATTCAAGAGTTTAGGAGCTAAATGTGAGAATGATCTACCAACTTTAGTGGACTTTGCTATTCTAGGAACTACTAGAAGCCCAGAGTTTTGAGATCTCAGGCGAGCATGACTGATTGTAGCGTGTTAAAAGACTGGTTATAAGTCTTATAAGTAAGAAGTAGTAGTTTGTAGTCTATTCGAAACTTGAAAGGAAGCCAGTGTAGGGATGATAAGATTGGGGTTATATGATCATATTTTCTTGACCTTGTGAGAACTCTCTCTGCTGCATTCTGAACTAACTGAAGCTTGTTTATTAATGATGCAGGACATCCACCTAGTAATGCATTACAATAGTCTATTCTGGAGGTCATGAACGCATAGACGAGCTTCTCTGTATCAGATATAGATAACGTTTCTTAGCTTAGAAATTTAAGGTGAAAGAAGGATGTATTTGTAACTTGGTTGATATGGTTTTTGAAAGAAAAGTTGCTCTAAAATAACTCCCAGGTCTTTTACCGTTGAACTAGTGGTTACAGAACATCCGTCTAAATCTGTAAGCGATCTAGGAGAAGATCATGATCTATAGTGTCGAATGCAGCACTAAGATCTAGTAAAACTAACAGCGAGATAAAGCCTTGGTCTGAAGCTAAAAACAGGTCATTAGTGATTTTAACTAGGGCAGTTTCTGTGCTATGATGGGGCCTAAAACCTGACTGAAACTTTTCAAAAATATTGTTCTCTTGCAGGTAGGAATATAACTGGGCAGCGACAATCTTTTCTAAAATCTTAGACATAAATGGCAGATTTGAAATTGGTCTGTAAATCGAAAACGTGTTTGGATCCAGATTAGGTTTTTTAATGACGGGCTTAATAACTGCTAACTTGAGGGATTTAGGGACGTGACCTAACGATAGTGAGGAGTTAATAATATATCCAGCTGTATATAACAGTTCCTTCAATAGATTAGTTGGAATTGGATCTAACGGACATGATGTTGATTTAGCTTTGGTAATAACATTATACAGCTCTTCCTGTCCTGTACATTTAAAACAGTGTAGTTGTGGAGTTTTATGTGAGATTGTGTCAGGAGATGGTCTCAGACCACCACAATTGTTTTTCAAATGTTATCTATTTTTTCAGTGAAGAAATTCATAAAGTCTTCACTACTAAACTGTGATGGAACACAATTTTCAGAGCCCTGATTTGTAGTTAGTTTAGCTACTGTAGTAAAAAGGAACCTGGGATTGTTTTTGTTGTTTTCTCTGAGTTTGCTCAGGTTTTCAGCTCTAGCAGCTTTTAGTGCCTGTCTGTAGCTGAGCATACTGTCTTTATACACAATTCTAAATACCTCCAATTTAGTTTTCCTCCATTTTTATCTCCAGATTGCGGGCTGTTCTCTTGATAGCAAACAGAAGACAGTATAATATTTTATTAATTCTATAAAAGAGGTATCTCCCTGGCCAAGAAAGCCTCAACCCCCAACATACATCTAACTAAACATACATACACAAACATACACTAAAAAAAATAAAGAAAATAATAAAAAAAAAACAAAAGTTAAAAATAGGAAAAAAGGAGGAAGAGAAGGGAAAAGAAGGAAAGAAAGAAAGAAAGGAAAGGAATGGCAAGTTTAATCTTCAAAATTACCCACTTAGAAATCATCAAAGAATTCAAATTCACCTTAAATTAAGGGGCTCAAGCGTAAAAACATGCATTTAGACTGGTTGGTAAAACTGTTACTGCCATTGGCTTGTTGCACAAGAGTCTGGATGCAGTAGACAAAGGAATCTTTGAAGAGTCGGTTAGGAGGGAGTCAGTTCTTCCATGTTCTCCTGAAGATCAGAGTAGTTGGTGTTCTTGAAGATAAGGCTTGGCGGAAGATCCTTTGACTACAGGTTTCTTTAAACAGATAACTCCAGAGGTAATTAAAACCTGTTTTAAAAATAATAAACTCTTCCATTAGCACTGGTTATGTACCAAAATCCTTCAAACTGGCAGTTATCCACCCCTAATTAAGAAACCTGATCTTGACCCATGTCAGCTGTCCAACTACAGACCAATATCAAATCTTCCCTTTATATCCAAAATTTTAGAAAAGGTTGAAGCACAGCAGTTATGCTCACACCTACTTATGAATAACATTTTTGAAATGTATCAGTCAGGATTTAGGCCTCATCATAGCACAGAGACGGCGCTAGTTAAGGTGGTAAATGACCTGTTATTGGCCTCTGATCAGGGCTTTGTCTCCTTACCTGTTTTGTTCGACCTTAGTGCAGCTTTTGACACCATTGATCACACTATACTGCTTGCTAGACTTGAGAACATTGTTGGAATAAAGGGAACAGCTCTCTCTTGGCTCAGGTCTTATTTGACTGATCGCTATCAGTTTGTTAATGTAAATGGTGAGTTCTCCGCACTCTATGAGGTAAAGTTTGGTGTTTCTCAAGGATCTGTCTTAGGCCCACTGCTTTTCTCTTTATATATGCTGCCTCTTGTTGAAATTATTCATAAACATGAGATTCGCTTCCATTGCTATGCTGATGACACACAGCTGTATATTTCAGCAAAGCCAGATGAGAGAGATCAGCTTAACAATGTTGAGAAGTGTGTAAAGGACATTAGACAGTGGATGCTTAATAACTTTCTTCTGCTCAACTCAGATAAGACGGAAGTACTTTTACTAGGACCACATGCAGATAGAAGTAAACTTTCTGATTACGTAGCATCTCTCGGTGGTGTTTCTGTTTCAGCATGTACGTCTGTCAAAGACCTTGGTGTGATTATTGACTCAAGTCTTTTCTTTGATGCTCACATGAATAATATCACCAGGATCTCCTTCTTTCACCTTAGAAATATTGCTAAAATTAGAAATATGATGTCGTTACAGGATGCAGAAAAACTGGTTCATGCTTTTGTTACTTCTAGATTAGACTACTGTAACGCTTTACTGTCTGGGTGTGTGAGTAAGTGCATAAATAAGCTTCAGTTAGTTCAGAATGCAGCAGCAAGAGTCCTCACTAGATCTAGGAAATACGACCACATCACCCCTGTTTTAATCAGTCTACACTGCTTCCAATTACATCTCACACTGATTATAAAAAACTCCTACTGACGTATAATGCACCTAATGGTCTCGCACTGCAGTATCTGAGTGAACTTCTGTACCAGTATGATCCTCCACGCCTACTTAGATCAAAAGGTGCAGGCTATCTGTTGGTTCCTCAAATAATGAAGATTACAGCAGGGGGCAGATGTTTCTCTTATAAAGCCCCACAGTTATGGAACAGCCTTCCAATCAGTGTTCGGGACTCAGACACAGTCTCAGTGTTCAAGTCGAGGTTGAACACATTTATTTAGTCAAGTCTTTTATCAGTAGATTTATTTTCAGGTAAAGATGCAGATCTGGAGGGATCATGGATATAGAGTGTTTGGTGAACTGGGATATTTGTATGCTGTCGTCCCCTCACATTCACACGTTCACTCAGGTTTGTTGAGGGTGGTGTGGTGGGTTTTATATCAATAAATATAGATATATTTTTGTACTTTATTATATGTATAACATGTGCTCACATGCTGAATCTAAACCTGCCCAGAGCTTTGCAGATATTTTGCTCTCCACTGCTGCCATTTCCTGTTCTTAATGAATTATTGAAGAAGTTGTGTATTAAGTGAATGATCTGTTGTTTTGCCTTTAGTTTTTCCTTCCATTTATTTCTCTCAGATTCCAAAGTTTTCTCCAGCTGAGCAACACGTTCCTCCAGTCGCTCTCTGTCTCTCATCAAATGATCTCTCTCATCCTTTGCAGTCTTCTTCTCTTCCTCACAGTGAATCAGGGAATCCTGGAGATCCCTGGTGGTTTGGAGCTGTGAGGTGATCATCTCCTCAATGTCTAATTTGGTCTTCTTTTTTTCTTTCCTGAATTTATATTGCTCAAATTTTAAAGTTTCCTTCAGCTGAGCAACACGTTCCTCCAGTCGCTCTCGGTCTCTCATTAAATTATTTCTCTCATGCTTTGCAATCTTCTTCTCTTCTTCACATTAAATCAGGGAATTCTGGAGATCCCTGGTGGTTTGGAGCTGTGAGGTGATTATCTCCTCCATGTCTAGTTTGGCCTTCTCTTTTTCTTTCTCAAATTTATTTACTTTAAATTCCAAAGTGGCTTCCAGCTGAGCAACACGTTCCTCCAGTCGCTCTCGGTCTCTCATTAAATTTTCTCTTTCATGCTTTGCAATCTTCTTCTCTTCTTCACAGTCGTTCAGGGAATCCTGCAGCTCTCTGGTGGTTTGGAGCTGTAAGGTGATCATCTCATCCATGCCTGGTTTGGACTTCTCTGTTTCTTTCTCAAATTTATTTTGTACAAATTCCAAAGTCTCCTCCAGCTGAGCAACACGTTGCTCCAGTCGCTTTCTGTCTCTCATTAAATTAATTTTCTCTTCCTCACAATGATTCAGGGAATCCTGCAGATCCCTGGTGGTTTGGACCTGTCTGATGATCATCTCCTCCATGTCTAGTTTGGCCTTCTCTTTTTCTTTCTCAAATTTATTTTGTACAAATTCCAAAGTGGCCTCCAGCTGAGCAACACGTTCATTCACTCGCTCTCTGTCTCTCATTAAATACATTTTCTCTTCCTCACAATGATTCAGGGAATCCTGCAGATCCCTGGTGGTTTGGAGCTGTGAGGTGATCATCTCATCCATGCCTGGTTTGGACTTCTCTGTTTCTTTCTCAAATTTATTTTGTTCAAAATTTAAAGTGGCCTCCAGCTGAGCCAGACGTTGCTCCAGTCGCTCTCTGTCTCTCATTAAATTTTCTCTTTCATGCTTTGCAAT